>NW_025422047.1:26347500-26397500 GCF_011764305.1 Mustela putorius furo
AGATTGGCAAAGGCCCCTAATTCACAATCCTCTTGTTATTGGCAGTAAAATATCAAAAACTTTAATTTTTCCATTCTGTAGAAAAAAACACTTTATTTATTGACTACAGTGTAGCCTCTGTGAGATAATGTCCACTTAGCTAATGCAAGGAGTTTGCATGTTATTCTGGGTTATCTAATAGTATGTATTTATCTTCAGGATTTTTTTTTTAGCTAAATCAGAATCTAAGCTGTCATCAGTGGTTTTCTGAACAAATTTTTTTTTTCTGTAAAACACAGCTGAAAACTTCATCTATCTTAAAAGCTTTAAAAGATTGAGACTCAAAATTTTATTAGTAAGAATTGAAATGTGGATTTATTTCTATAACATGGTGGAATTCTTATTCAGGAAAAGTGCTATTTCTGAGTTTGTTCTGATTTTTTTTTTTTTTAAGAGAAGGATGATTTCTCTGATCTTTCCCATCCCATAAACTGAGGTATGAGATTTTGTTGTAGTCTGAACCCAAATAACTAACTCCATTTCAGTTCTGGTATCTCAAACCATCTGCTGCTAAATATGAGTCCACTTAAAAAATTCAAGTAAAAAAAGCCAATATAGTAATATTTTGAAAACATTTAGCATCATTTACTAAAAATGTGGATGAGGGAGCAAAAATACTTGAGGAATGTATTGAAAAGCAACGCATCTGTTTAATGGCTCTTTCACGAATCCCCATCAGTTTGGCATTGTGGAGAAAATCGCTACTAACAGCAGTTCTGCATGTATTAACATTTTGCCCTTTTTCCAGCAATGTTTGCTCACTGTAGTTCTACAATGGGGTAATAATAATACTTATCTTATGGGATATTTTTCCTTTACTTCTCAGAGAAATGTATGTATTCAACTATAAATATGTAAATATATGTATTCTAATCATAAATATAAAATATACACACATATACCAAAATAAATATCTATACATACACACATAAATACCACAAATTTAACTAAACATAAATTTAACTTGCTTTCTAGATGTTGACAGGTGTTAATAGCTCTTGCCTTTACCTGCCATTAAGGTATTTCTTTGAGATTTAGGATTTTTGTTTTTTGTTATTTTTTTGGTACTGCCTTACTGCCAATTTCAACAACTGATTCACTAGCCATTAGTAGGAATCTCGATATTTTGAGGTTCTATTGTCTTCCACCATCTCCATTTTTACAAATGTGTCAGAAAAATGGTACAATTAGTGCTGCACTCAGTTGAAGCACATGTTTTCCAATTGTTTGTGAAATCTTGGAATCCCTTGCTCCCAGTTTCCTAACACATGGTAATGCCAAATATTTGGATCTATTAGAGTGGATAAATAGGATTCACTTTATGATTGAAGAGGGAAGGAAAGGAGCAAATACACCGAGAAAATAAAATAGCATGCCTCCATAAATTAATTTTGCTTCTTGACATTCTTAGAGTTGCCTTTGTTCTGTTTAATGCTAATTTTTATTACACTGAGCTCACAGAAATAGGCATCTCAGAATCAGTGCTTAATGCATTTCATCCTTTTGACACTTCTAAGGGAAAATGCAGTTTTGAAACTATCTCCTACCTCTCTCCGTTTCCTAATCTTATTCACCCCACACTCCCCACCCCGTCCCCTAAATACGACCAAATATTGACTGACAGCTTGAAAGTGCTAATCGACTCCTTCCCAATCATATGTGTTCAATATGTTGGCTTTAAAAAAATTAGGAGCCCAAATCTTTCATCTAATATCATCGCTCAATAGACAGACAGAATTTTAACCAGAGCAAATTCAAGTACAGCTTTCAGACCAGCCAAACCCAGGAGACAGGCAGGAGGTCTGCCCTTCCCCAGCCGTTCTTCTGTCTGCATTAGCCGTTCCTGCTCAGGCTCCATCGACCTGTCAGAGCCATCACGGTGATTGACTGCCCCGGCAGATGTGCTGCTATAACAGGTAACTTGATCATCCAGACCCATCTGTCTCTAAGTCCTCTTCAATTCACACTTTGAAAAATATTAGAGGTTGGGAGGGGTTTCATTCTTTGTTGTGATTTAAAAAAAAAAAAAAAAGTAGGCTATCTGTATTTCACAAAGGTTATCCTCTAGCAAGTGGAATGGAAATAGATCATATTTGAGCTCTTTAGTGAGATGAGCTGCTTCCAGGGTCTATTACTATCAACATTTTAAATGGGCCAATGAGATCTGAAAGAATTGGAAAACCTGATTTCCAAAACAAAATCCAAAGTTGAGGACCGATTTTAAAAAACCACCACCACGATAATAATAGAATGATGTTGCAAAGATAACAGTTTCCGGGCGACTGAGACAGATGGGCTGTTTGTGTAGAGGGAAAGGAGGGGAACCTCAGGCAGTGGGAGCAATCCTGTGTCTTCTCTTCAGTATCCACAGCCTGGCAAATGTTGTGACATCATTAAGCTGAATTGCTGATTTCAGATGGGTCTGGAACAAGAATGGGCAGGGGTAACTCAAGCTTCATGCTGAAATGTAGTTAACTAATTTACTAGTGTCACTCTTTCTGATAATTACTTTTCACCAAAATATTTTGCTGTGCTTGTGTGCAGAGGATTTCATTCTACAAGTCAACACCCCAAGTGTGGAGCTGTTCAAGATCTATCAACAGCTTCTATTAAGAGAGAATATAATCCTGGTGAGATCAGAGGCTAACGTTTTCTATTTCTCAGGAAAGTCTCTTGCCTACTCACTACCAAGGGATGAACACTGACCGAGAACGACATGACTCAACATCTAAGGGGAAGTAACAGAGTGAAGCAAACAAAACAAGGTAAAATGAATAACAACAGGTACAAAAAGCAAGTGCACTCATTTTTTTTTTTAATGAGAGGAATAAAAATATGCCAAGTATGCAGTGATACTTGTAGAACCTGAAGGAATAAATGAACATGGAGAAAGATGTAGGCAAAGGTATTCATTTCTTAACAGAACTCCTTTCAATGATTTCGTAGGCTGGCCCACGACTGCACAATTCGCCTTGGAACTCGAACACACCAATATTCATACTGCTTCTCCAATCAAAAGCAAATAATAAATACACTTCCCCAAAGCTCTCTTTCTTGGCTAAGGGATCTAGATTGTGTTCCGGTCAGAGTTTGCCACTTCAATCTGCTAGACAGATTCCATGGCTTGACAGAAATGAATGTACTTTCTCCCCTTCAGATGAAAAACAGAAAACACATTATTTTATTATTTTAAATTAACAGTAACTATTCTTTTCTCTGTTCCCTTTTTCTGGCCTGAGGGAGTTCAATTTTGCTATTGATATTGCTTGAAAAGGCAGTGAGTGGCAAGCAGTTCCTTGGGTTTAGTAAAGCTATTTATTGCATGCTTCAAAGAGTTATTTACCACATAAAGCTCTGGCTGATTAATTCAGTTAGCAGTGCACACTCTTCCCCTCCATTCCTCAATTCCAACCCGAAGTGAAAAAAGAGTCATATATCTGAAACACAAATCTGTCCAAAATTTAATATGAGCTGAGAACATGATGACACAATTTAAAAGAAAAAAATCAACAATGTCCTCACGAAGTTATATTTAAGAGAGTTTACCATTTTTATAATAAAAATGTTAAATAAAGGGGAAGTGATCACTATTTTAGTAGTGTTTGTCATTGCATACTGTGCAATTATTTGCTCTGAAGTCCTTTTAGACGAAATGGTATTTGCAAGCCACAGAGATCTTCAGTACTTGCGTGCCATGAAATCAGATCTGTAAGTCTTCCTGATATGGAACAAGAGATTCTTTTTTAAACTCTTGCATTTTCATCTACTTCACATCATATAACTCACATTCTTAAAAAACGACTGAAGATTTTTCTTATTTCCATGTGGTTCCTGCTTTCTAAATTCTGTTGCTTGTTTTCTCCTTGGAGTTCTAAATGTTGCTTTAACATCTTTAGGTGTGATATAGATAGATTTAGAGTGATGTAGTTAGCAAGTCTCAAGCTGCAGCTTTTAAATACATTTGAAAACCTTCTTCTGAAGGAAAACAAGACACTCTTATGGGAAAGTTACACTTTATTTTGGAGGCATCTCTCGCAACTTTTCTTTCCAAAGATGTTGAATTTACTATGACTATTATTAACACATGTATGTAATTAATCCTCTGTTGCTCAAGCTTTTTCACGCACAGCTAATCAAGGCTAGTTTCCTCTTTGGACAGAAGAAATACCAAATTTTTTTAAAGAGGGACCAAGGTCTATTTTCCAAGTCAAATTCAGCTGAATGTTTGAGAAAGTGCCCCTTTACATGGGTTTACACCATATGATGTGTTGATCCTCTTAGGCACAACTTGCCTCTCTGTGCTCTACCATGTAACTATCGTCCTGCATTCATCTCAGCCCTGCCCTTGTAACTTTTTTTTCAACTAATTATATCCATAGAAAGAGTTCAGTGTAAATATGGTTTTAGCAGTTTATCACAAGAAAAGTGGTTTCCATTTACTTTAAATTCAAGTTCTGTATATTCAATTACTGTTAGCAAGCACTCCACCTACTGGCTTACAAGATGCCAAGCAAGCCGACCAGAATCAGAAGCGAATCGACAGTAAAAGATATTTTCAACTCTGCTGATATGAAAAGGATTTCAACTTCCAGATTGTCAACCAGGATCAAGCATGACTCTGACTTGCTGCTCACCAGGGTTAGGACGATCCTTGGTATTGTCTAGACCAAATGACAACTTAATTGTGAAGAAGATTCTCCCAAACAGTGTGGTGTATGAGGGTAGGATGGCTCAATGAGAGGTGGATTTTTGTAAGTATGACAAAGACAGAATCCTATTCCAGAGCCTCTAAATGCCTTGTATGCAAAGTTAGAGCAAATATGCATGCACGCAAGCATAGATACTAGAAGTATTTCTTGTCTTAAAAAAAATTATTGAGGAAAACAGGAGTTTTAAAATGAGTCAGGATTATCAACATTGCATATGGCTACTTCTCATCCACCCAGATGTCAATTTTTAAAATGTAATATTGCAGTGGCAAGAGTAAAATAAATGCTTGAAAAACTCCTTTGATCATTGCCCCCATCTCCATGAACTTTTTAGCTTAATAGTCTTGGTAATGAATAATTATATGACAGAGAGAGATTAATTTTAGGCAATAACAGTGAAATCAAGAGAAATTGAACCAGCTCTGTTCCACAATGTCAACATAAGGTATAAATCATAACTTTCTGCTACCCCACCCACTCACTCACCACTACCCATCTTGACATCTTTTTTTTTTTTTAAGTACAGCTTACTATGTAATTGTTGCCACTGTGCCCATATTACAGTATGTTTGAATATGGCAATAAACAATATGGCAATTAATGGGAAATAATACAAGAGCAAATCAAGGCACACAAGCTAGATATAGAGGCAAAGCAGCAGGAACATTGAAAATAACCTTAATGGGCTGTTGATGTGGAAATGCTTTTCCTAACATTGTCTCAGGGTGCTACTGTGAGCAGAGCTAGAAAAAAAGAAATGCTAAAGGGAGACTGTCTAACTCTATGAAAGGTTTCTTGGGGTCAACTGTATTTTATCGCCAACTTTCCATCTCTCCCAGGATTAATGAAGAATCATCATATGCTTTCAATACCATGGGAAGGTCTCCTGACTCCAGAAACTCTCGTAGTTTGCAACTAAGCCAGGATACAATATGGCACTAAGTAATAGAACCTATTCTGGGTTGATGAATACTTGTGCACTGATACGGGAATAGCTTTATAACTGCTTTAGTAAGAGCCCAGTAAACTGCATCCCAGATGCATGAATTTCTCTTTTGGCTTTGCAAAGGAAGTGTTCACAGTTAAGGGGGGGGAAAAATCAGTTCCATTAAGCATTTACCCTGCAAAACAGAGATTGAGGAATCTTAGCACATGACGACACAACAAAATTTACCTGACCCTTCCAAGCTAAGGAAAACAAGACAGAAGGTCCTCTCGTGAGGCTGTATCATATATATGTTCTGAGGCTGTGCTGCCCATATGTTCAATAGGACTGTTGAATCTCAAAGTTATAATAATTTGCAACGAGGTGCCAGAACCAATTATTAAATATCATATGATCCAACAGAGATGAAATAAAAATATACAGGGTCGATTTTACTGGCTTTGACTATTATAAGGCATTTAAAGTACTTTGAATTTACAGTGTAACTTGAGGGTTGTATTAACGACTTCCTTATGCTAGAATTTTGTTCCCAGCTGAATATCATAAGCTAAATGCAGATGGCATACTTTTCCAAGGACAAAGAGAGTCTTGGCCTTATCCTTTCTTTTTGATTTGTATATCAACTCGAGAAAAGGAGATAGGCTATTATGATATCTTCCATTAATGTAAACCTTTATTCAAAAGCGCAAATGACAGCCAAAAGTACAATTCAAGTGAGAAAAAAGGTAGTTGTGGTAGTATCACAGAATGATACAATCTCAGCCAAATCACTGCCTATAGTGTAGGAAAAGGATCCTCTTAGTCTTCAATATAAACATTTATAATTTATTTACCCTGACATCTCTAAAACACAAATGAGTCAATGTTTTAAATACTGGTTCTGATCTCAAAGCCAAGGTCAGTTCTCTCTCCTTGATTGCTGAGGTTCTACCCTTAGAGAAATCAAAGGCATGCGGATTGGTGGTTTTACCTCCAGCAAAGCAAGACATGCAGAAGACCGAGGTGCCTCTTGGGTGCTTTCTGCTACCGATATTTCCAAAGTAGCAGCAAGGGTTACAGTCAAGTGCTTGGAATCAAAAGAGGATTGCTCTAACTTAGTAACTTATTGCCAGAACAACACCATCTCTCCAGATGGATTTTTTTGAGAATCAAAGTTGAAAGGCAAGCTCCTGTCATTTTATGGGAAATAAAGTATTTATGACCTCTTCTGCAATCTCAGCATAGTGTGTCTGCAAAGTCCTCAGTGTGATCACTTTGGGAGATTAAACACTGTCTTCCCTCAGTCACTGGAGCACTGCTAGCACAGGACCATGTTTGTCTATGTATGTTTACAGCACCTGTCAGTCGATACATGCTAAACAAGAAGAGTAATGTAAAGTGATCCCCCTTTTGCTGAATTTTTAATGCAGTTCACCAGAAAGAAAAGCACAAACATTCTACTTTTCCAATGCTTGTCTTCTATGCCCTCTTCTAATATTCTCTGGGGAGAGGTGGGTTTCGATCTTAGTCAAAGCAAGTACCCATTTGCTTCAGAATCTTCACTTTCTTTTCTTGGCTTCCTTCCTGTCTCCTAAAATGAAATTTATTTTATTTTAGCCACCTCCGAGCAGACTTGTGTGTATATATTTTCAGATAAATTGGATTGTCCATATGGATTTTTAAATCAGTTTTCGGATCAAGTTCAGAAATACGTAAACTGTTGTGTTGTTGGACCAGGCAGGAGTAGAACATATCACTCAGATGAAGAGCACACAATACTATAAAGTGATCTTTAAATGAGAAAACTGGAGTGTAAGTCAATTAAAGTGACCAATAATGGGAAAACAAGTGCCCATTCCAAGAGCAATTGTAAGACATTTAACCCAAGGAAAGTTGCATTATACATTTTTATTAAATTGAGGCTATATTCACACTTATTGTGGTTTGAAATGTGAACCAATATTTTCTATCTTTGGTTTCCTTTCCTTAAGATCTCTTAATGTGCATAAGATGTAATTCATAATATCATATGACTGTTTTAAGTTTGCAAGTTACTGTCTCCAAAGTTATAATTTAATTTAAATCAATAAATGCCCATTAAACTACTGTGCCCTCTCATAAAACCATATCTGACTTGAGATTAATGTAACAAGACCCTGGGATACCTAAAATCTTGATTCTTTGTATTTAACCTTCTTTACAACATAACATATCCAGTTTTAAAGAACACTATCATTTAGCACAAAATAAAGTACTAACTTTCAAAGATGCATTCAATCCTATATAAAAGCTCAGACCTGCTGTTTTTCTATAATCTTTGTAACAAGGGAAGGAGAAAAAGATTAAGGTCCTAGCAACAAAAACAAAAAATGAAAAACACTGCACAATTATGCCCACTCAAATCTTCCCTGAAAGACACGCAAAAACATTACTAACTCTTAAAATAGTTTGTGGTAAAACTGCAAAGTAATGGATCTTGGGCAGAGTTTGAAAAGAGAACTTCCTAAATCTAAAAGGCACAAAAGGATTGGTGAAAAAGATCTCCACAAGATTTCCAAATGGAGGTCTTCACAATGAGAGGAAAGGTAATGCCACATTCCAACAACAACAAAAGGAAAGGAAGAAAAGGAAAAGGAAAAGAAAAGGAAAGAGAAGAGAAGAGTTAAAATAGAAGATAAACAACAGAAAATGTATTAAAACTCTTGGCTGAACAATTGCACGAATGTCATTGGGGAAATGTTAAACTCCAAAGTATCAGCTTGAAAACTGTAACATGTCTATATGTTAATTTCTAAAACTCTGATGGTATTCTAGTTTTGCTCTGGGCTACTCTGAAGGGTATGACTTCTTTTCATGCTCTCAGTTTCAGTTCTAGCAGGTAATCCCCCATGAATGAAAAAAAATTGGAAATGTGGTAAGGGTTAGGATAAAACATAGAACGTAATTTAGTTTTGCCATTTCATGCTATCCTATTTATTAATAATATTCAGTACTTAACCCCACAATAGAAACAGTGCCAAGCACTTTCAGTATACTATCTCATTAAATTCTCTCAATAATCTCGGAAGATATTTTTCTGCCCATTTCCTATAGGAGATAGTTGAGACACAAGAAGGATAAATGAGTTGCTGCAGTGGAATGGCATAAAGATTCTCACACAAATATGTCTAATTCCCAAGTTCATGCTCAGAAATCTACTCTGATGCTTCTCATAACTTTCACCCCTTGAAAATTAACCATGTAATTTGAAATTGGAAACATCACATGCTGAATGCAGACACATGGTTTGCTTTCCAGAAATGGGAGTGAAGTCACAATAGGACAATTTGTAAGTTTTGAGGATAAAATGAATTAGTACCAGTACAGCATATAACACATAAATGCTATTCCAGAGTATTTGACATTATTACTGTTAGCAAAGCCTCATCAAATGATATGGGCTTCAATTTATAGAGCTCATGTAATGAAATGTAATGAAAATGAGCTCAAGAGAAAGATACAATGGCCAGGAAGGGGAGGAAAGTTGAATGATGCTACCCCCACGTCCTTTCATTTTATCTCCCACACTTTCATCCCTGAGCTCAAGAGGGCCGTGTGATCATGTGGTGTGATTCATCCTCGATAGGTTGATTGTGTTGGAAGACAGAAAACAATACCTCATTTTTACTTCCACAAATAGCACACTCACAGACAGAGATCTTGAAGCAAGTACCATCTTTTCAATAAAGCATTAAATTCAAGAACTACAGAAAACAAGGATTTGTGATCTGCTGAGGTTTCCTCTTCTTTTTTCCTTAAGCAGAGAATAGTTGGTCTCTGTTTTGGGGCTTTAATTAGCAATCAAAAAATTATCTAATTCTACTTTCCTCAGTCTGTGTCTCATCACTACCATCCAGAATGTGTGTATTTGTTTTAAATAAACCTAAGGCAAAAATGACTTAAGTTAAATTAAAATAATAGTAAAAATGACTATCTCACTTGGGTAAAGCAGAAACGAATAAGGCATTTTTGCATTTGGGTAAAAAGAATTGGGGTCCTAGGTTTAACCAGTGATACAGAAACACATAATTTTAAATAATATTGAAAGAACTCTGATAAAGCAAAAAAGATGAGATGTTCCAACTAACTTAGTTCCAACTAACTTAAATTTGTAAACTTGTTGATCTGTTTTGACTATTCATAATCTCCTTAACATTCAACACTTGGTCAACAAAACTGAAACCACACTGGATTCTGCTCATTTTGGAGAAATAAGGGATCTGAATTTCTTTTGATTGTAGAATTGTTGTGGAAACTGGAATTTTGGTGTTCTTACTTCAAAAGTGGATTAGGCAAGTAGTTGTGAAAACATGAATTCTTTTTTTTTTTTCTTTTCTTGAACGTGAATTCTAAGGGATGGAATGTTTCCAGGCCATGGAGAATGAACTGGTGTGCCCTGCCTTGTAGCTGTTTTCACCCTTGGGATTACACATACTCTATTCAGCCATCAGAGTACAGAGGCACTGAAGTAGACACTGTTATACAAGAGGTCCTTGCAGATCTAAGTAACAAACTTAATTGATCCTGTATTTGACTAATAGCTCTCTGTAATTTAGGTAAACAGATAATTTCAACAGTGTTTAACTCACAGAAGGATTTTTGGGAAACAGAATTTGGATTTTGCAAATGAATATAATGATATTTTTGATGTTTCGGACATTTAGAAGAATGTTAGTGTAAGTGATAAATGTCCCTAATTGAACTGAGTATATATTTATGGCATGAAAGGTCTGACTTCGGAATTTCATGTCATAAATATATAAGAACATTTCTTAAAGAACATAAATAAATAAGAACATTTCTTCCTGTAGAAGATTAAATGAAGGCACATGCTATATCATTATAATTACCAGAAAGTCCAAAATACCTAACATCTCTGGTGATAATTAACCATGTCAATGACGAATGATGTTAACCAAGAACTTAGTTTTTTAACAAACTTTAAACTAGATTGTCTTTTTTTCACAACTGGAGATACTACTAAAATTTTTTTCTCCAGTTCCCTTCCCATCACAAACAAACAACAAACAATCTGGCTTTTGGATTGTGGTCTGTGTTGACCCTCCAGGGGTTTCATGTGACTTGATCAATGTAGGTTAGTAAGTAAGCAACACGGTTTTTTGGGAAGTGAGAATTTAGTTAATCATCAACACATTAAAAGATCTTTAGTGACCTTAAAACATGCAAAAAAATACTAACTATAGGGATAAATCAAATAGATATCGTTTGTTTAGAAGACAAATTATTTTGCTCTGTGTTAGTCTAGAAGAGATTGTATTATTTCTTAGACCTCTGTGAAATGAAGACACGAATAAGCATATGCAAACAATGTTCTTTGATTTACTAACTCATCATCACATGGTTAAGAGTAAAAAATTCAACCAATTATTTCACATTTATATTTGTGTAAGTATATATCTATATCTTCAGATGTCTGAAACACATAGGAATAGTTTTAGCTGTTTGGCTCTTCTGTGTTGTCAGTGACCAATCAGACCAATATTAATCCAATCAATTGACAGTACTTACCTAAGAACTGCAAGGGCAAATAGAGTAGTAAAATGTGAATTTAAGAAATATCAAAGTAAGGGGCACATACATGTAAAATATCAAAGTAAGGGGTGGCTCAGTGGATTAAGCCGCTGCCTTCAGCTCAGGTCATGATCTCGGGGTCCTGGGATAGAGTCCCGCATCAGGCTCCCTGCTCAGCAGGGATGCTCAGCAGGGAGCTTGCTTCCCTCTCTCTCTCTCTGCCTCCCTCTCTGTCTACTGTGATCTCTCTCTGTCAAATAAATAAATAAAATCTTTAAAAAAAAAGAAATATCAAAGTAAAATAGTTATTAAAATTTAGACCGTATGTTTTTGCCATATTAAAACTCATTTGGTTTAAAATATGTGTCCCATATTTCTAAAGAGGAAAACTTACGTCTTTTAAGGTGATACTGCATTATATAGATCTCTCGGTTGACTTCAAACTGACTAATTAATAAACTGTTTGACAATATGCATTAGAAAAAAAAGATTGAGTTAATATTTATTTCTTAAACACAAGTCTATATAGGCTCATTTATTATGAGAACATATATACATGTATGCATACACAGTGGTGCCTAACTTAGGGTCTGGCACTTAGTTCATTCAATATATACTTGCTAAATTAATAAATGAAGTCATATAATGATATAACTAAATGTATACTTATTTCTGAAATGTGTAACCAATTTTTAACTAAAAGTTGTTTTATTAACCTTAACAATCTCACACATGGTTGAATTATTATAGTTCAATAGAATATAAAGTATAACTATGATTTATCATTTTTAATAATTAATTTATTGATAAAATATTATATGTACTTTCATCCAGAGAGGAAATGTAACATTTTATTTGTTAAAGAAGGGGCGGGCATACTCTTATTCCCTATTTCCTGACTCTAAAGCTACTATGATGCTCTAGCAGATCTAATTGCCTTACTGTTAATTTGGGTTACATAAAAGTTAATCAATATATTTTAATTCCAAAGACTGAGTTCCCTGAAAAAAATCAATAAAAAATATCATTTTCAATGCCATTTAATTTACATGATTTGACTATCCAGCTATTCTACAGTTATGTTTTGTTTTTATTCAATGGGTTGAATGCTGTGTTTTGTTTCCAACAGATGTGACTTTGAGTGCACTGGAGAACATTTATGCAGTTGGCTTAGAATTTTAAATGAACATATCATCTAATGATTTGCCCAGTATAAGCAGTCACTTTAAAAAGTAGTATTGAAAGCAAGAAAAATTACTTAAAGGATCAGTTACATCTAAAATGGTGAAATCAATAACAATATTTTCTGTGGGATTCTTTCTCTCTGATAAGCAAAATCTTTGCTTAAAAGCTGCATTAAAATTTAATCACAATCTGTGTGCTTTAGCAATTGATAATTTCTGGACAGCTGTCTCCTGCTTTGTTTAAGTTTTGTGTTCCTTCTGTTTAAGTTATGCCTTTTAATAGCTGGATTAAGTACATTTTGTTTTAAAATATATTATTAGAATATGATCATATTTTATCATCCTCCAATAGTGGCTTGTGGTTTTGTATTCCTTCGCAACAATGTTGAACATTGAACATTGAACAAGGGTGAAGCCCTCATGGGTGGAAACTACTGGAAGCTTATATTAGACCTGCCAGTCTGTTTTGGCTTTAATTTTTTCTTTCTTTTCTGAGATCTATGTGAGTGTGAGTAGGTAACAATTGATGCCAATGATGTCAAAATAAGTGCTTTAGCTTTTGACTCTGACTGGAATCACCTCTAATTTATCTTTGTTTACTTGGTTCCTGTATTTTGTCTGCCATGTATGGAATAATTAAAATATGTGTTCAGGGATTTACTAGGTAATGCTAAAAGACATTTTCTTATATACTTTTAAAATTCCCTTTCAAATTAGCTCTAAGAATCAGCTCAGCTATAGCGATCGAATGTATATGTGTACTGACATCCTCCATATTTAAAGGGATAGATGATCACTTTTGAAGTATCAGTACTTCATCGTTTAGCACAGATTATGTAACAGCCAGTTCAGCAGTTATTGCTCTGGCAGAGTTCCCCTCTCTGTGTGCTTCAAAAGAAGAGAATAAAGAAAGATGATCTTTCAAAGTACTTCCTCTGATTACATCCCTACTCTCTAATCGCCTAACACAACTGCCTCAACTTAGAGTGATAATGTCACATTTATTAGAGGATGACTATTTAAAAGAATCAATATGTTCGATGTTGGGCTATGCATTAAGTTTTGAAGGCAAAATAGCAGACACAGTGGTCAGATTATAGTGCCCTGCGGTAAAATAGTTTTTATTATGTTGTTATTTTAATGTACTCCACTAAATCAATAAGGTTAACTGCATTTGCCGGTATTAGGAGCAATAAATTTTGTACCTTTTCAATAGCATCATTTACGTGCTGGTATTTACTTTTATCTTTGCATCAGATGCTAATTAATTAAATACTTCTGCTGAAACTAATAAATAAGTAATAATTAGATAAACACATTGCAAAAACATAATTCAAAAGAAGCAGATTGAAGTGGCTAGGGAATATAAGTAGCCATATAGTATGTCAATTAAGAGAAAAACTGAAATATTCCAAATATGTCCACAATATGTCCAAATATGTCTGCAATATGTCCAAATATATGCACAATATTGCAAAATTTAAAATAATGCATATTTTAACATATATAGAAAATGTAACATGGACCTTTAGGGTAGTTATCTGAAAATAAAAGATTATTGGTAATGTTGACTTGAAAGTATAATTTACATAAAATTTAATCTGTAAGTCAAAACATGTTCTTTAGATAACATAATTTTTGATATGTATAAATTATATAAGACAGGTAAATTATTCAACCATAAGTGGGTACCTAATTTCCTTGAATAAAATTGCTCCTTGGGGGCTGGGGGACATTGAAGGAAGTATGTCTTAAAATGCTATTACTGGCCATGGGTACAATACGCCGAATTTTTAACAGTTATTGTATCACAAAGGAATTTACGAATGGAGTAAAGAAATTTAAGAAATTTAAAGATGTTCTGTTAGAAAGCTTACAGCAACTGAAAACTTGAGAGTATAATCTCCATAAATTACCAATGCTAGGGTTCTTTTCATCTTTATTTTCTCCTCATCATTTTTTTAGGGTTCTATATTCTGGTGTGTTATGTTTAAATGTTCAGGAACTAAAACTGCTTTTGCAAAATAACCCTAGAAAACCATAAAAACTGCAAATCCTTCCAGGGAATTAATCTGAAGTAAAATCATTTTAACAGGCTTTCTTATCCCCCAGTAATTTTCAGAAGCATTTTTTCTAAATCAAATTTTGACACTATCCTTTTTTTTCATACTCTGATGTGACTCCTCCTATTATTAAACTTTATGGTTTGAAAAGTCGTTCTTATTTTACTGCCTCCAACATACTAGGTTACTTTTTTAAAAAAAGGTGAACGTATTAGCATTACATAAAATGCTAAAGTGACAAAGAGTTAAACTAGGAATTTTAGATGAATACACTAGCAGTTTGCCATTCTGACAGCAAAAGCCAAGCTAGTGCTTTAAAAAAATGCAAGTTTGAAAAATGCAAATGGTGTTATCCAAATATGCAGCCATATGTCCATAATACACACATTTTTGGGGGAAAATTTGTAAAGATTTCTATCACAGTATTGTATCTCAAAATGGTGGAATTTTTTTTAATACATATAGTGTTCCCAAGATGATGGTAAGATATTGAAATTATCTTTGAAAATCTCCTATATATATTATATTGAAAAAATTCATTATTTTTAGATTTACATGGAAATTTGGCTCTATGTTTTAATATTCCATTTTGAGTAGGTATGCTACTTTTCTATAACATAGTCAGCAAAACTGTCCAAAGTATCCAGATTTTAGTCATATAATTTTCAATTCAGACAAGTTAAGTTGAAAACACAGTCTCTTCAAGTGATAAATTAACAGTCCTTGGAACTCAAGGTCTAAGAGCAAGGAAAAAATATAATTAGTTTGAGTAATGGTAAGCTGTGAAATTTGGATAACCTTTAAGCAACTTTGCTCTGTTGATCACAGCACCAATAACAATAGGAGAGTGGAAGCCAAATGCAAGTGGTAAAACCTCCAACAGGAAAATATCAATTAATCTTTTTCAATAGAGGTGAAGTATGGGTAATCCTCTCATTAAATAGTTTGAACCTTTTTCTAAGTAAACAAAGGAGGGATAATGAGTGATGTGGTCTGACTTGTTTACATGGAGAATCTTCAAGAGGCTTAGCATAACCTCTCAACACAGAGGTCTTCTTAGCCACTGGTCACTAATTACCCTCTTTTAAAGGTATTTGTGTAAGCAAAGAGATTATGTTTTCAGACTTACCATGAGAATCCCATGTAAGTGCCAATATTTTATATGTAAACCAATATATTAAGAAGTGTCAAAAGTTATGGGATCCTCCCCCAAAAACACAAAAATTACTTCCCATATGTATTTGAATAAATGTTCATTTTCTCATAATTTTAATCAAAAGAGTAATTTTCATTATAAGAAATACTTTGCATCTAAGTGCTAGAGATGGGGTATAACTACTGATTGAGCTATTCCATCACCTGTAGACCTCCAATCCCTGAAAATTCTAGGTTAGATGGGAGAAGAGAGGACTAGAATTAACATTTGTTATGTCATCTGCCCACTAATTTGTCCTGGATATTTAAGCAATTTGAGGGTAAATAAATGTATTTACATTTTCTAGTCCTCTTGCAAACCATGCAAGTGCCATGTAAACACCACTCGATACCTTCAAATTTCTGTATGATACAAGCATTAAGAGTCATCACCAATTGCTACAAATGTTTTTAATGTACCAGGTGTACATCTATAATGGACCTTCAAGAAGAGAAATTTACCATGATCTTTAACCAAGGCCCAGGTTTCTTACCTTGCTTATTCATAATGTAGGTATCTCAGTGATCTGAGTATGATGAAATGAGTATCAGTATCCTTAATGTCTGCAACAGCACCGGAACTAAATGACAGCCTGTGTAAGAAGTTAGAATTAACTAAATTCATCAGCACAAAAACCTGCAAAAAGAAGTGGTCAAAATTACAAATAAGGGCCAAAAGAGTTGAATTCTTTAAATAATTCTAGCCCTAGGAAAATGATTTTCTTTTTTTTTCTCTTTCTTTCTCTCTCTCTCTCTCTCTCTTTTTTTTTTTTTTTTGCTATCTGCTCTACAATAATTCACATTGACAGTACTATTTTGATTTTTTTCTGGATTCTATTCTGTGGATTAAAACATGAAAAGTGGAACGGTTTTACAGGAAAGAGTTTGCTACAAAAAGACATTTCCATTTTCACATCTATGATGTGTGATTTACTACTGTTTGCTTTACATCTGAAAACTTCGTTACTTATTTTGAAGTACAATTTTATTTTATTTTGTTTATTTGTAAAGATTTTATTTATGTATTTGAGACAGAGAGAAAGAGAGACAGAGAGCATGAGAGGGAGGAGGGTCAGAGGGAGAAGCAGAATCCCTCTTGTTGGGAATCAGAAGCAGAATCCCTTCGTTGTCCAGTGTTTTAGTAATATCTCATCTTAGAAACAATACTGAATTTTAGCATCAGAAATTTTTTCTTATTCCATTTGAGTGCTTTACAAGCCATATAAAGTATAAAAACCACTATATAAAATGTTTTAGATGTAGATATAGTTAGTTTTGTGATAATAAACAAGTTGCTCAATTACAGTTTTTTATGAATTAGAGGGATTTTATTAAAACACCTCTAAGAACCATTTTAGCTCTATCATCTATGAATATGATGTAGATGTTTACATGGAAGAACCATGATTTCACTTCACCATTACTTATTTTAATATATCCCAATAATTTCTTCATACTCTCGATGGAAATTTTGTGTTACTATAAAACTTTAGGAAAAAGTAAATACACATATGTATATGTATATATTATATTTGTATGTTATGTATAATATATATACATACAAAATAGGGAAATACATATGAATAAAGATGTAAAATGCTCTGCGTTGATAATACAGTTGCTGGCGGGGGTGGGGGGGGACAGAATTGCCTTTTAATAAAACACACACAGTAGATTTTTGCCCTTAGAACAATTTTTTTGTAGTGACACCAAAAGCTCAGTGTGTGGGGGAAACCTTAGTCAAAGTTTACTTTTGTTATGCTCTGTGTGGTTGATGAAATTCCACAGCATCTAAACACCAAAAAATCATACTTATTAAAATCACAAACAAAATATCCTTCCTGCCCTTATGCTTGTTTATTTTCCAAGTTTCTGTTTGTTAGAGATTGTCTATTATTGGAAAATTAATTTAGAGATGAATTTACACCTACACAGTTACCATTTGATTTCCAGATACTTGTGGAATAGCTCACTGTTGGTTAAATGAGAGGTGTGTTGGCCAATTAGCATACAGTTGAGTTTAGTTGATTTACATATTTCTGTATCTAATACTAGAAGCTATTTTCTTTTTTTTTTTTAAAGATTTTATTTATTTATTTGACAGAGAGAAATCACAAGTAGGCAGAGAGGCAGGCAGAGAGAGAGAGAGGAGGAAGCAGGCTCCCTGCTGAGCAGAGAGCCCGATGCGGGACTCGATCCCAGGACCCTGAGATCATGACCTGAGCCGAAGGCAGCGGCTTAACCACTGAGCCACCCAGGCGCCCCTAGAAGCTATTTTCTATGCCACTCAAAATACTACTTGGTTAGATTTTATTAGTTGTAGAGAGCGTTATAATTTTGAAATACTATCATGTAACAGAAATAACCCTTACTCTTAAATTATATTTTCTCTAGGTATTTGTGTTTCTTAAGCACTCACATAATCTCAAAGAATATAGGTAATTTCACCTGTTTTTTTAATATATAGTCCAGAATAATATATTATTCATATAAAACAGAGAAGGGGATGCCTGGGTGGCTCAGTTGCTTAAGCCTCTGCCTTTGGCTTAGGTTATGATCCCAGAGTCCTGGGATGGAGTCCAGCACTGGGCTCCTTGCTCAGCAGGGAGCCTGCTTCTCCCTCTGACTCCTGCTCCCTCTGCTTGTGCTTTCTCATTCTCTGACAAATAAATAAATAAAATCTTAAAAAAAAGAGAAAGAGAGAAGGTATTTGGTATATTTGTTACATGAATGAATGAAAAAAATATATGAGTTTTCATGCAAACAGTTTTATCGTTGTTAGCAAGACCTGAGGACCAGGCAGGGCATTTTAATTTTTTTCCCATTTATAATGCAAAAGACAGCTTCACAATCTTCAGAAGAATGTTATGGTGTTGCCAAACCCATCCCCCACCCCGACATTCTTAAGCACAATATTTTTACCTTATCATCATACCATGTAATATAAAACCAAAAATTATATGACTATTCTTGTTACTTAAACTCTTATTTCTCAGAATAAAAAAATATATTTTATCTATAATTTATTAATAGGTCTGTTCTTTTTAGAAAAAAAAAATTAGTTTACTTTGGGACAGACAACATGTGTTCCAAAATATGGTAAGAGTATGTCAAAATAGCAGAAAGTTGTTCACTGATCCGAATAAAATTATTATGATTGCTTACCATCATCTCCATGCACATACCCACAGACCATAGTTTGGCCTCAACATCAGCCAACCTCCATCGCCAGTAAGGCAGGGAGGCTGTCATAATGCCATAAAGAGAAGATGGAGGGTTGGTCTGTGCACAGAAATAATATCAATAATTACCTCTAGAATATCAGTAGAAGCAGAGCACCAATTCTGTCCCTGATTTTCCATAATCAATCTCATACCTTCTTTTTTTTTTTTTTAAAGATTTTATTTATTTATATGAGACAGAGACAGTGAGAGAGAACATGAGAGGGGAGAAGGTCAGAGGGAGAGGCAGACTCCCCATGTTGCTGGGAGCCCGATGCGAGACTCGATCCCGGGACTCCAGGACCGTGACCTGAGCTGAAGGCAGTTGCTCAACCAACTGAGCCACCCAGGCGCCCCAATCTCATACCTTCTTGAAAAAAACTCAGTCTTTAGACATGCTAATCACCTTAGCTTCATTATGTAGAGAAGGGAGACCCTGACAACTCTGGGATATAACCCATTTAGGAAAAGCCTCTCTTCTATGATTCTCACTCCTCTGCCTTTTTTACAGTGAAGAGAGAAGACATTCATGTTTTTTCAGCCCCTGTTCTCCTTGCTTTGAGTGAGGAGGAATGAAACACTTTAAGCAGCAAAGAGAAAGAAAAGTCACAAATGAATCACTAAGTGGAATAAAATCTATGCTTTAATCAAAACTTTGTGTGACTCATCGATACTTTTTTCTCCTTCACAATATACCATGGTGAAGTCACTGTCTTAGTCACTCAATCAAGGGAGACTTGAATTTGAGTTTATTTCTAAAAATGAAGTCATAAAATTTCCCTGAGTGAAAAATGATGAACTATATTAACTCAGTTTGCATACATCCCAAATAAGGCAGGGAAGAAACTTGATTTGTAACTGTTGATGTCACTAGAATTCAAAGAAGTGTAAAATTCCCAAGCTTGTTTTCTATTCAAATTGGATGAAAGAAAGTACTTTCTTCACTCTGTAGATTTCCAAACTTAAAAAAAAAAAACATCTTCAAACATAGTAGCTAATTCCTAGGATCTAACTCAATAGGGCTATGATATGGCAAAAGCAATTAAAAATGTGGTAAATGGAATGCATTAGTATTTATAAAATTCATATCCCCCCAAAAAGCCTATTAATACATATTAATTTATCCAAGTCTTTGTAAACAGCAAGAATTTTTAAATTTGTTATCCAACACCATAGAATCCCCACTGATTTCTTTTAATTCAGGTTAGAAACTACAAACCTCAGTATTATGAAAAAAATGTTAAGAAAATGTTAAGATTACACACACACACACACACAATATCTTGTAAGAGCTCAGAACAAAAATTAGCAGGTTTCTCCATGGACAGATTTTATTAAGATTCAAAAAAAGGCTTTAGAAAGACCAATTGAACTATGGTCAGAATAAATTGAGAATTTGTCATTAAGTCAAATAAAATACTCTCCTTCATATATCATTTTGACTTAGATCATGTAATGGTATCCCCCATGAAACTGTGGAGGAACTAAGGTATTTATAATAAGAAATAAATAATTTTGAAATACTATCATGTAACAGAAATAAACCTTACTCTTAAATTATATTTTCTCTAGGTATTTGTGTTTCTTAAGCACTCACATAATCTCAAAGAATATAGGTAATTTCACCTGTTTTTTTCATATATAGTCCAGAATGGACTCTCTAAAATTATGCAAAACAACCCCAATTTCTTTGGCATTATAGGTAAAATAGGTACAATAAATGCATAGAAAATATCATTGTGTTATTTTCTGAATTTAGGTTTACAGATATTACTGAATAGGTAGTGTTGGTATATTTGGCTAACAATATATAAGTATTATTTTTATGTGTAATGAATTTTGACATTTTGAGAGGTTAAAACCCTAAGGGTTGTTTGTAATAGGCCATACTGTTTGATACAGTTTGGTCAAATGGATTATCCAGAGTAGTTCTCTACTGCTTAATTCAGCAGGGAAACTTGCAGCATGGAATCAAAGACTCTTGTGGTTTAGAAGTTCATTCTGAAATGTCCATTGCTCTTTTAGGAAGTTCAATGAATGCGACTTTGGGAACTTAATCTCCATAAAGAAAGACCATCTCTTCAAAGTCCAGAACTGCCATCATTTTGACCTTTGTCACACAGCAGAAAATGAAGAGTAGCACGATGTTCTTTCTCACTCTCTTCCCTCTCCATGTTTCTAAGTTCTTGACCCCTCCATCTTCTTCTATACAAGAGAAATGACCTTATTTTATCCCTGTAATCCCCCCAATAAAGGCACTGAACCCAACTTCTTGGGGTTAATTATCTGATCCTCTCTGACCATCTTCCTACTCAGCCTTTTGTGCTGTTAGAATTTCCCTCTGCTTGTTTTGTTGATTGCCCATTAGGCGGGACCCTAGCTGAGTAAACACCAGACCAGCAAAAAGATCTATATGTACTTTTTTCCAGAGTGAAATATCCTTTATTTCAATCTCAGCCTAAAATGAGATTTACCCACCCCCCTAACAAAGCCCTTAGGAGATTCTGCTCAAAAGCTGAGCCAAATGATTTTCAAGAGAGATATATTACTCACCAGGTTCTCAATTAACTACCTAGATTGTTAGAAACATTTCTTTTGGCATTTGAGTCAGTGATGTTTAGTATTTTCTTTTAAAAGTTCATAGGTAAATAACTCTTTTAGTCAATGCAATTCAGAGAAAGAGGAAAAGGATGAAATTTCGGAGCAAAAAACAAAACTGCATCCTTCTTTAGGTTATCACATTCCACAAACCCATTTCCATAAAGCAAGACTTTTACTCCATAGCACAGAAAAGCCTGGAATGGTAACTCAGATATTTATGTGTGGTTTACCCAAAAGGGCTTTTATATAAGAACTTTTTAAAAAATTAAATAGTTAGGAGGTGCCAAACCAACCTTTTGAGATAAGCACTGGCTATTATATGTAAGTGATGACTCACTAGAATCTACACCTGAAACTAATGTTATGCTGCATATTAACTCACTGAAATTTAAATAAAAACTTGAATTTTTTTTTAAAGAGATGCCAAATCTTGTATTTTGAAAAACAGATATATTTTAAAAATAGGGGTTTGTTTTACCTCACTGATGTTGATTTCAGTAGAATTTCCTTAAAGGCCGAGGGCATTTAAATACTCGTCAACACCACAAAGTCTTCTATCCAATTCTCAGTCCTAGAAAAAGTGAAAGAAATAGATTAAGACTTAATAGTTGTTAAACTAGGTAAGTCTGACAACTTCTAGGTGATAGAGTTTAGATTTACTCAGTGTAAAAATTCAGAGTTGATATTTAGTTTTGTAGTTTTGTCCTCACTCTTGTAGTATTCACTCCTCTGGTTCTAAACAACCATGCCTGCAGTCTTTCTCTTTCCCACCACAGAATTATCAGCAACCAATGAAAGGGTCAGATTGCACAGAACTGTAAGGGAAAGTCACCAGACTTAGTTACTGACAATTTTCTCCAGGGTACAAAACGGTGGGACTTTCAGCTTTGGGGGCTAGTCCAGGAACAAAATCATAATAACAATAACAATAATCATAATCATAATAACAACACCATAACAATAATAACACCATTAACATAATAATCTAAGGAGTATATTTCTGATATACCATGTATAAACACTTCTTGAGAAAATGTAACCTTAAACAAAATATTCTTACAGGGAGGTATATGGAAACCCAGATTGGTGGTATTCTGAAACAAAATTGACAACCTTTGTGACTTTTCAGTGTGACAAATTCCAGACATGGAATGTGAACTTAAGGAAACAGGTGTCAATTTTGATAAAATTCAAGCTCATAAGTAAATATCAACTACTTTCTCTTATACTTGGTGTTTATGGGAAACTATGAACTCTTTAATGTTCTTCTTAGTTTATTCTAAGAGCAATGGAGGAAGGTCTCTAGAGTAATGAAGGAAGATGGGAAACCAATCCTGAGAAAACAGTATCTTTAGGAAGATTTTAGCATTTGTAGGTCAAAGGGAAATTCTATATTTCAGTGAGTCAGGCAAATATTTTTCCTCACATATTTGATATCAGGTTATATCTTTGGGAAATCCCATTTTTTAATGTCAATCTTTATTATCCAAAGGAAAAGGAGACATAGAAAATAGATGAAGAAACATATTTTTAATCTAATGAATCACATCCTAAAAAATGACAAGCAAGCACAGCAGAGGCATAATAAAGATTTCCTATAGTTAAAATTACTAGTTATTTGCATAACCCAACATCCGTCTGTTAAAACAATATGTACCCACATATTTTTTGTTTCAAAAAAGAACAGTAGGCAAAATAGCCGTAGAGTTAAAATTCATGGATTTGAGAAAAAATTATATATGATGAGGTTTATTTATGCTGAATAAATCCCAAATTTACTTTTGTTTTATTCAAAGTTTGGATATAGAACTGCTTCCTAGTTTTATGCCAACTTTTGAATAAATGAGTCATAAGAGGTAAAGCTATTGGTTGATAACAGAAAGTATAATAACAGTACTCACATTTTGACATTTCTATTGTACCTTTCACCTTGAGAAAATCCAAGGCAATTAACCTGAAAGTCATTTCTATATTTTAGGGATTTGCAAGCTCCTCCAGTTATCTTCTAAGTTATCTAAAAGTATAAGTAGAGCATCCACAGTCCTGTCGACCTGTCAACCTACCTTACTGACATTTGCTAACAAAAGACCTCCAAGGCCTTGGTAAATGTACCTGACCCTTTAAATGGGTCATAAACCAGAAGGGAAGCTGACTTTTTGTGACAATATTCATGGGCCTTGCGGGCATTATGCTAAGTAAAATAAGCAGACAGAGAAAGACAAATACTTTATGTTCTCATTTTCATGTGGAATCTAACAAAGCCAATCTCACAGAAACAGAGTAGAATGATGGTTGCCAGGGTGTGGGGGAAATGGGGAGACGTTGCTCAAGGGATACACATTTCCAGCCATAAAATGAGTAAGTTCTGGGATCTAATGTACAGCATGGTGACTATAATCAACAAAGCTGTATTATATACTTGAAAGTTGTTGAGTCGGTCTTAAAAGGTATCACCACATATTCATTTAAAAATGGTAATTGTGGAGTGCCTGGGTGGCTCAGTCATTAAACATCAGCCTTCGGTTCAGGTCATGATTCCAGGACCCTGGGATCTATCCTGCATCTATCGGGCTCCCTGCTGGGCAGGAAGCCTGCTTCTCCCTCTCCTGCTTCCCCTGCTTGTGTTTTCCCTCTAGCTGTCTCTCTCTGTCAAATAAATAAAATCTTTTTAAAAAATGATAATTGTGTGAGGCCATGGATGTGTTAATCAACCTTATTGTGGTAAACACTTTGCAATATATATGTATATCAAATCATTATATTATATGCCTTAAGCTTACATGTGTTATATGCCAAAAAATATCCTAATAAAGCTGGAAAAAATACAGATATAAATGATGGTAGTTTAAAAAAAGGATGCCCAGTTGGTCATAAAAGCTAACATCATTGTTTACCCAGGAATGAACCATACACATTCACTGACTTTATACTGTAGGGCCAGGCATACCCAGACATTAAGCAGTTTATTTGTCAAATAGAATATTAGTAGAGGTTTTAAGCATCCTTCCATGTTATAGAATTCAAATTCTTACTAAGTACAAGACACATGTGATTTCTGTTGTATCAGTCCTCTGTCTTAATAGTCCCAGTACAGGGGCGCCTGTGTGGCTCAGTGGGTTAAGCCACTGCCTTCTGCTCAGGTCATGATCTCAGGGTCCTGGGATCGAGTCCTGCATTGGGCTCTCTGCTCAGCAGGGGGCCTGCTTCCCTCTCTCTCTCTCTCTCTGCCTGCCTCTCTACTTGTGATCTCTCTCTGTCAAATAAATAAATAAAATATTAAAAAAAAAATAGCCCCAGTACATATGAAATTCTAATGATCAGGTGATCTTCTGCTCTCTTCTATACCTTTTAATCAGTAACCTCTCATTTTTGTATTGCAAAAAAACATAAAATGTAGGCTCTTGCTTTCTAAGCTTTTACAGCTGGTAAATTAAAAAAATACAAACATAATATTAAAAGTACTATGTTAGAATATAGTATCACAGAGCAGTGGGAACACAAAGGAAGGGAGTAGCAAGTCTACCTGGGGATAAGAGTCGCAAAAGGCCTCATGCACATTAAAAAGACACAGATAAAATGTTAAGGAAAAACAACAACAAAAAATCAAATTATAAAATTACATTTTTATAGTATTAGTTTAGTTAAGTAAATAAAAAATAGAAAAAATAAAGAAGTCAATATATTAAATATGGTACCTTTGCATACTGGAATGATGGGTGATTCTTTTTTTCATTTACATGTAATACTTTTACGCTCGGGGGAAAAGAACTCAAAACACCAACAAAATTTGTGGCATCAGAATAAAACACATTGAGTCTACTTGAGGGAGAAGAGAATTTTTTTCATAATTGCCTTACTCTTAATTAGGTACAGTTAAGAGTCTTTTTAAAAGGATAAGAGATAAAGAATACTAAACAGATCTACCCAGGAGACAAACTTACCAATTCTACTATACTATAGTCAGATAACATTCATGGTGTCACCATTGAGTGTATATCAGCTTCTAAAGTATAGCATTCAAGCATGTGAAAGAGTATTTGTTTTAACACACTCTTTATGGAATGAACATGAAAGACTTTTCTGAGTTGGCATAAAAAAAAAAAAGAAAAAGAAAAAAGAAAAAGAAAAAAGAAAAAAAAGCAGCAGCAGCCTCCCACAGCTGGCTCCTCTATTTTTGGCTTCTCCTATCCCTGTTTTCATGGCAGCTGAGAAATATTAATGTGAGAAAAGTATCTTTTATTTTAGTCTTTAGAAAAGAACTCAACAGAAAACCCTGCATCTTTAGTTATAGAGGGTAAGAGTTCCAGGATCATACTGTGGAACTACATTCCTGGAACCACCTGCACGAAAGAAAATGTTACATAAAATAATAGTTTCGACTTACATATGACTTCCCCAAGCGTATGCTGTTTACATGTAATGCTAAAAAAAAAAAAAAAAAAAAAAATTCACTGAAAGGTAATATGTCTCCCAGGAATAGTTATATAAAATAGGTGTGTAATCAATTTCATACATAGAAAAGGCAAAGTGGAAAAAAATCCTTTAATCCACTACCAAACAACAGAAACAAATGTTTGCCAGATCCATTTGAAAATAGGAGAAACACTCAGCTTTATGAGAGACTTTTTCCTGACCCTTCCTATTAATTAGACCTACCTATAAAATTAAATGCCTCAAAACATTAATCTTGAAAAAGTACCAATCACATTTGATCCAGCAAATTAGCTAAAAAATAAATAAATAAAATAAAATGCAGAATTGTAGTCAAAGCTCCAAACCACATTTTGAAAGAGTAATGACATCTTACTTCAGTTTTATTGACTCAATCAGATCATATGGTGAGTCATTTCCAGACATATCGATAAACTCATTGATTCCTCTCATTCTTGTAGTCACTGGACTATAGAAAAAAGGATCAGTAGCCATTTGACCTTCATTGTGTATTAAACAAACACCAGATGGCAAGGATTCATTCAGGAAATCCATTCTTTCTTTTTCATAGTCATGTTCACACTGCTGCTTCCCACTGAGCCTTTCTCTCTGCTTGTCATGGTGCCAAAGCTGCCTGCATAGCACCTTTCATGCATCACAGCTTTCAAATCTTGTCCCATTAGTTTCATTTTGTTTCCATCATAAATAATCTCCCACTTTCTCATACACTCTTTCATTATCTAATAATGGGCTGGGTCATTATACAAAGGAGCCAAGTATTAAAGGGTTAGTGAGTACAGTTTGTCCACTTGGTTTCTGGCCAGTGTATGAACTATTTATTAAACAGATAAATTTATGCCCCTAAAAAAAGAGAGAGAGAATGACAGAGAGACCTAGAGGATGCAAACATCTCCATCTTGCTAACATATTTCAGGAGCACAAGATATAAAAAAGTGAGGACACTGGAATCTCAAATTGTAAACTTTAAAACACTATACCATGAGTGTAACCTAATTCTACCTAATTATTTCAAGAAACGCACAAAAGCAAATACCCTACCCTCTGTAAAATTCCATCACAATTCCTCTCCTTGGCCATTCCCTAGACTCATTTGGACACCAGCCAGCCATCTAGAAGTGTTGAAATGCTGGTAAGCATTTACAAGCCAAGTGACTCCATTCTAAGAGTGTTATCCTATGACGAAATTTCACAGAGTCCAAGAAGGGAGATTTGTCTTTTTGGAGAATGTTGTAAAGAGACAAAGTAAGAAAGCTGGACGTTAGGTAAGATTTATTACCAACACTACAAAGTTTAGTACAAACAAGGAGCATTTCTTGGGCTTCAGCAGAGAGGTTCTTCAGTGTTCACAGGAAGTTAAATATTGAGCAAATAAAGTATTTAACAGTTAGAATCAGATTGTTCCATTATTTAAGGAAACGTTAAGAAATTTAGAATGCAGTGTGTAGGATGCTATAAATATAAATATACCAGCACTGAGTTAAATCATCCCAACCTATTATTCCCACAGGCAGGCCAATTATCAGGGGATAATTGGACTGATAATGAGCATTCTGACTGGTCGAGAGGTCCCTCTTGGGGTACGGCACCCCTCAGCTTTATAAGGCTGTCCTCTGTGCCAAGAATGTCCTAAGTTATAAATGGGGACATTTAAAAGAATGTAGTATCTTTGAGAAAATTCAGTTTACATTGATTGAAACAAGGTGTTGAATGCTAAATATTTTTTAACAAAGCAGCAAGGATACAAGCTATTTAAGAAAACACAGCAGAGGTAACGCAATTATTTTGTTTGTTTTTTCATAAAAATTCCCATTATATGAAATAATTTCAACTATATTTAGAAAAATGGAAAAGAAAAAAGACCCACTCATGATCGCATCTTCCTAACATAGCTGATTTAATACTTTCAGGGTTTGAAATACATACTTAATGCAAAGTCAGTTGTATCATTTGTGTAAGCAATTATTCTATTATTTACTGTTATATGTTGATAATAAACTCATAATAATCCTTGTTTACGCCAACATATTTAACTATTTTCTACCTAGACAACTCTTTCCTGCCCTCTTCCACAAGATAATGGCTATTTTTTCTTTGACTTCACCTTAATTTTCACTTATTTGGGAGCAGTTTTTCTCTGAATTCCCAAGCTGAGTTTGTATGTATTCTCTTACAGATTGCCTCTTGCTAGCCCTTAACATTGAATGTGATTATTTGATTCAAGTCCCTCTCTTCCAATAAACAGTGATGTCCATGAGGGAAAGTGATTCTTCTTGTGCTTAGCATCCTATCTCAGAGTAGCACCTTGCACATAATAAGTGCTCAATAAATAATTATTGCATGGATGACTAAATGAATGAATTTAAGCATTTTCTGCATAGTTCCAGATGGTGAGATCTGAACAAAGTGGTGTATATATTGATCTATGAGTAAGAATACACATAGTTAATGACAGCCTCTGCTCTGTTAATTCCATCACCTTAGCACTCTACACTTTATGTCATTAACCCATTAGCCCTGTGTAAGAAGAAAATAACAGAACTGTGAATGACTATACAGGAAGGGGGTAGGGAAACAAATGGAGAAAAAGAAACTGCTTAAACTCTTAGTAAGAGCTGCCAATAATTATTTACCTTCTACTTTGTTTCCTTTTGAATGGCTGAAATATTTCTTCATAATTTTCCGGATGGCTCTGTTTCCACATACAGTCCCTTATCTTGGAAAGATTAATAAACCTGAAAAATAACTTAAAAGCACTTCATCTTATTCTGTTTGATTCCACTGAGTCAAACTATAGAATAATACATAACCAACCATTTCCAGTCTGGAGGTTATATTACAAATCTTGCCCCAAGTATCCCTTCATGTATTTTTAAACTTGTATCAATTTCCTGCCAGCATTCTTTTTTTAAAATTGCGTTATGTTAGTCACCATACAGGACACCATTAGTTTTTGATGTAGTGTTCCATGATTCATTGTTTGCGTGTAATACCCAGAGCTCCATGCAATCCTTGCCCTCCATAATACCCATCACTGGACTCACCCATCCCCCCCCTTCTAAAATCCTCATGAGGTGAGTTTTGTGTTTTGGTTTTGTCTCAACTGCTAATACCACTCTGAAGTCCCTTCTTAAGAAAAGAACAATTTCTTATTGTCCTTCATTCTATAAATTGTAAACCCAGTGTAAATCAACATGAAAATAAATTATGTTTTACCTCTATATTTTATAGTTTAGTGGAAATACATGATTAAAATTCTGAAAAATTATTCTTATATTTCCAGAATATTTCATTAGAGAATTCAGCCATACCAATTCATTTTTTAAAAATTAGGCACTTTTTCAGAGCAATTTTTTGTTCACAGCAAAATTGAACAAAAGTACAGAGAGTTCCCATATACTTCCCTAATCCCACAAGTATATAATCTCCCTCACTATTGACACCCCACAGCACAGTGCAACATTTGCTACCTACATTTGATGAACCTACCTTGACACATTATCACCCAAAGTTCATAGTTTACATTAGACCTGCCTCATGGTGGTGTATATTTTATGAGTTTTGGCAAACATATAATTAAATGTATCCACCATTGTAGTATCACATAGAATAGTCTCATTGCCCTAAATATCCTTCATGCTTTGCTTATTTATCTCTTTCTTCTCTCCACTTCCTGGCAACGGCTGATCTTTTTACTGTCTCCCTGTTTTGCCTTTTCCAGAATGACATATAGTTAGAATTATACAGCATGCAGCCTTTTCAGACTGGCTTTTTTTTTTTTTTTTAACTTAGGAAAATGCATATACATTTTCCCCATGTCTTTAGTGGCTTGACAGTTCATTTCTTTTTAGCACTGATATGATATTCCATTCTCTGAATGTACTACAGTTTACTTACCCATTCTTCTACTGAAGGACATCTTGGTTATTTCCAGGTTTCAGGAATTATGAATAAAACTGCTATAAGCACCCAAGCGCAGGTTTTAATGTGGATATGTTTTCATTAGTATGAGTAAATACCAAGAAGTACAGCTGCTGGGTGATATAGTAATAGCATCTTTAGTAAGAAATTGTCAAACTAACAAAGTGGTTGTAACATACTATATTCACACCAGCAATAAGAGAATTCCAGTTATTCTACCTACTTGCTAGTCTTCAGTATGTCTGGCATCTAGGATTTTGGTGATTCTAATAGGTATGTAGTAGTAGCTCATTGTTTTAATTTACAATTACCTTAAGACATATAATGTTGAACATCTTTTCATATACTTACTTGCTTTCTGTATATCTTCTTTAATCAAAGTTTTCAAGCCTCATGTCCATGTTTAAATCAGGTTATTTTTTTCTTGCTTAGTTTTAAGAGCTTTTTGTATATTACGGATGACAGTCTATTATCAGATGTTTCTCTTGTAAACATTTTCTCCCAGTCTTCAGCTTGTCTTGCTTGTCTTCTCATTCTTTTGACATTGTCTTTTGCACAGCAGAGGTTTTTTAATTTGAATTAAAATTAAATTCAGCAGATCAATTTTTTTAATAGATCATGTCTTCTGTGTCGTATCAAAAAGTCACTGTCATATCCACAGTCACCTAGATTTTCTGTATTTTATAGTTTTACAATTTTGTATTTTACATTTAGGTTTGTGGTGCATTTAGAGTTAATTTTTATGAAGAATATAAGGTCTATGTCTAGATTTATTTTTTTGTATGTGGATGTCCAGTTGTTCCAGCACCATTTGCTCAAAGACTGCCTTTTCCCCCATTATATCGTCTTTGCTCCTTCTGTCAAAGTTCAATTGACAATATTTATATGGGCCCACTTTGGGGTCTCTCTTCTGTTCCTTTGATCTATTTTTCTATTTTTTCACCAATACCATACTGGCTTCATTACCATAGCTTATGGTAAGTCATGAGTCAGGAAGTGTCATTTCTTTGACTTTGTATTTATTCAATATTCAGTTGGCTATTATGGGTCATTTGAATCTCCATGTAAATTTCAGAATCAGTTTGTTAATATCCATAACTTATGGGGATTTTGAGTGGGGTTGCAATGGATCTATAGATAAGTTGGGAAGAACTTACACCTTGACAGTATTTCATGAACATAGACTATCTCTGCATCTATTCAGAGATAGATACTATTCTTTGATTATCCTCACTAGAGTTTTATGGTTTTCCTCACGTAGATCTTGTACATGTTTTGTCAGATTTACATCTAAGTATTTCATTTTTTGTGGTATTAGTGTAAATGATATTGTGTTTTTTAATTTCAAATTCTACTTGTTCATTGCTGGTATATGGAAAAGCAATTTACTTTTTAATTAAAGTATAAATGATACCTAGTGTTAGTTTCAGGTGTGTAACATGGCAATGTGACAAGTCTATATATTATGCTATGCTCACCGCAAGTGTTGCTACCACATGTCACCAAACAATGCCATTATAATACCACTGACTATATTCTTTATGCTGTAGCTTTTTTCTCATTTATTCTATAACCGGAAGTCTCTGTCTCCCACTCCTCTTCATCTATTTTGCCCATATCACCCACCCCTCTGGCAACCATCAGTATGTTCTCTGTACTTATGGTTCTGTTTCTGGAAAGCAAGTGACACTTAACCTTGAATCCTACAAGCTTGTTACAATCTGTTATTAGTTTGAGGAGTTTGTCAATTCTTTTGGATTTTCTACATAAACACTTATGTAACCTCCCAAAAGTTTTATTCTATTTATTCTCTCAATTATTGTTTGTCTAAGGAAGTCTTTATTTCTCTCTCACTTTTAAAGGATAATTTCAGAGGGCACAGAATTCTAGAGCAGTAGCTTATTTTCTCCTAACACTAAATATTTCACTTCACTCTCTTCTTGTCTGCCTGGTTTCTCAGAAGTATGATATAATTCTTATCTATGTTCCTTTACAGGTAAGGTGTTTTTTCTCCTTGGCTTCTTTCAGGATTTTTTCCCCTATCTTTGTTTTTTTCTGAAATTGAATATGATATGCCTATGTATAGGATTTTTAAATCTATCTTGTTTATTATTCTCTGTGCTTCCTGGATCCAGGGTTTAATATCTGACATTAAATGGAAAAATTTTCAGTTATAAATGCTTTAAATGGCATTGCCATTACATATATGTTATACTTTTTATTGTTGTTCCACAGTTCTTGGATATTCCTTATTTTTTCAGTCTTTTTCTCTTTGGTTTTCAATTTTAAAATGTTCAATTGTCATATCCTGAAGCTCAGAGATAGTTTTCTCAGCTATGTCCAGTCTACTGATGAACCCACCAAGGTATTCCATTTTTCTTTTACTACTTTTTATATCTACGATTTCTTTTCAATTCTTTTTAAAATATTTCATCTCTCTGCTTATATTATCCATCTGTTCTTGCATGTTGTCTACTTTTTCCATTGAGGCCTTTAGCATATTAATGAGATTTTTAAAATTCCTGTTTTGATAATTCCCACTAAAGCATAAGTTCTATGAAGTTAGGAATTTCTCTTTGGTTCATTGTAATTTCCAGAGCCTGGCACATAGTAAGTTTGCAAATATTCATTCAATGAATGATTCCCTCAAAAGTGAAAAGGATTTTCAATCAAACTGACTCTCTATCTAAGATGTCAATCAGTTTGGATAGTTTTAAAATTCAATTGACTTATTTTATTTGACTAGCAAATGCATACAATCAAAATGTTATTATGTAGGCATAATGTATGTGATATGTTCTCACATACTCAAACTCTAGAACACAGTACAGGGCAGAATACCCAAATAAGATTCAGTATGTTTTAAATATGATCATATTACTATAGAAATACTTATTTTATATGATATCTGAAATTTAATAAAATAAAATGTAAACATTTTAGAAAATAAAACACTAAAACCTTAAAAAACTTCTTATATAGCTGGGTAGTAAAATTATAGGTATTAATATTTTCTACAATGAATATGCATTAATTTTATAACAAGGGGTAATATGTAAAACAAAGAATGTTAAGATGCTGGTGGTAAAAATATAAATTGCACAGTAGATAGAAAGAATGTTCTATTCTCTCATGTATCTTACTATGTGGACATAGTGAGAACAAATGTGGAAGTTTTTCATCATCTCCATTTTGACTACTACTTCTAAAACTATTTACTCATCAGAGTGAATGATTTAATTACTATATCCTTCCTTGTTTTCTAATGTAAAATTTTTATTAACCTTATTTAGACGCTCTTCTTTCTGTTTCACATTAAGTACCATATTTTGTTAATAAACTTTATTTTTAGTACATTTCAGACTTATAGAAAAATCATGAAGACAGTTGTGATTTCCCTGTATAACACTGCACCCAGTTGTCCCTATAATTAACATCTTACACATCTTACATTAATACAGCACACTTGTTACAATTAATGAGCCAATATTGATATACTATTTTTTTTTAACTTTACTTATGGGGGCACCTGGGTGGCTCAGTTGGTTGGACGACTGCCTTCAGCTCGGGTCATGATCCTGGAGTCCCGGGATGGTGTACTGCATTGGGCTCCCTGCTCAGCAGGGAGTCTGCTTCTCCCGCTGACCTCTCTCCTTTCACGCTCTCTCTCTCTATATATATATAAAATAAATAAAACAAAATCTTAAAAAAAAACTTTATTTATGAAAATGGGTGACTAACATAACATAATAAAAAAGACCATTACCTATGGGTTGGCCACCTATTTTGATATACTATTTTTTTAAATTTTTTATTTTTTATAAACATATATTTTATTTTTAACTGAAGTCCATACTTTTGACTTCCTTGGTATTTACTCAATGTCCTTTTTTCACTGACGTTCCTGAATCCCTTCCAAGACACGGCATTGCATTTCAGTTGTCAGGTCCCCAAAGGTTACTCTTCATTTTGACAGTTACCAGATTCCCCTTGTTTTTGGTGACTTGGACAGTTTTGAGGAGTACTAATTAAATACTTTGTAAAATGTTCCTCTATTGGGATTTGTCTGATGTATTTCTCATGAGTAGACCAGAGTTATATGTTTTTTGGGGGAGGAGTATCACAGAATTGAAGCACCATTATCCTCACATTATATCAATCTACTTACTATCAACATGACTTATCTCTGTTGATGTAGACTTTGACCATCTGGCCAAAGTGGTTTGTCAAGCTTCCCCACTGTCAAATATTTGTTCTTACCCCTTTCCATACTGTATTTTTGGGATGGGAGTCTATGCACAGCACTCACTTAAAGATTGGGGAATTATGTTTCATTTCTTTGAGGACAAAGTATCTACAATTCGGGGCAAATTATTTGGAATTCTTCTGTAAGGATCTCCATCCATTCTCCCTCATTTATTCAATCACCTTTTTTCTCTGTTCATGGTTTTATTCCTAATTATTGTGAGTTCTTTCAGTTGGATTCTATATGCCTTTTAACATACCCTCATCAGTGTGTGTGTTTGCGTGTGTGTGTGTGTGCATGTGTGTGTGCACGTGTGTGTGGAATGGAGTGTGTAATACTCCCCTTCTTTCTGGTACGATAAGTTGATCCAGGTTCATCTTATATATTTCCTGCCTCACACCCAGAATCAATAATTTTTTATGGAGCTCTGATATCTCTTATTGGAGATTCAAACCCAAGATCCAGACACTAGGTATACTCTGTGTTAATGGACTGTCATTTCGTTTAGGTCCTCTCAGCTGCCAGAGCAAAGGAATATCTGTGTGCATATTAATCCATGTATAAACAGAGATCTATAAATATTATAGCTATCTGTATCTATATTCAGCTAAACATAAGTTCATAATAATGTCTCCAACTCTAACCCATTAGCATATTGACCATCCTATCACCTTTGCTTATTTGTAAATTCTCCAACAATAAGAAAGCTGAATCCCATAATCCACTATCTATTTACTTAATTACTTACCTCTAGCATACATGTATGGCAATGTCTGAAGTGTTAACCCATACTCCGTGGGGGGAAAACTTCATAAACTATAGTTTGGTGTTTATGCACAGATCTTCTGCATTTAAGCTTATAAATTCTACTTATTTCCAAAGTTACTTAAGTCAGTGTCTTTTCCCCCACCACCTTCAGTGAGGTTGTTTCATATACCAGTAATAAGGTTATATTTTTTTATCACCTATTTCATTCCATCCTAAGATCTTGGGACCCCCAAAACTTTTTTTAAATTTTAAATTTTTTCAAAATTTGCATTGTTTTATTCTTTGTACAGCACTGTTCCCTGGGTTTTGACATGCATAATGTTAGATGTCCATCACTGCAGATTAGGCAACAGTTTCACTAGAGTTTCACCACCCAATAAATCCTCTGTGCCTCACCTATTCAATTCCTGTCCTCCCCTCCCTTGCAACCACTAATCTTCCTACCATCTGTAGGCTTGCCTTTTCCAGATGTCACATAGTTAGAATTATATAGTATATAATCTTTTCTGACTGGCTTCTTTCACTTAAAAATAGGTATGTAAAATTCATCTATGTCTTCTCATGGCTTGACAGTTTATTTTTATCATGCTGTAATATTCCATTTTGTGGACATAAAATTATTTATTCACCTATTTAAGACATCTTGTTGCTTCTAGGTTTGGGTGATGACAAAAAAAGATGTTGTAAGCATTTATATGCAGGTTTGGGGTGGAATAAGTTTGCAAAAGTGTTGGATAAATATCTAGAAGCATGACTGCCTGTGATATGATCATCTGGTAAGACTATGTTTAGCATTATAAGAAATTTTCCAACTGTCTTCCAAAATGACTGTAGCATTTTGCCATCTCACCAGCAATGTTGCTGCGAATTCTCATCACCTTTGGTATTATCAGGGTTTTTCAAATTAATTTTTTTTTTTAAATTTTACATTGTATGAGGTATGTAGTAATATCTCACTATTATTCTAATCTGGAATTTTCTAGTAACAAATGATACTGATCATCTTTTCATAAAGTTATTTTCCATCTATATATCTTCCTTGGTCAGATTTTTGTTTTCATTTTTAAATTAGCTTGTTTTCTTATTTGTTCAGTTTTAAGAGTTATTTATGTTTTTTGGATACAAGTTCTTTTTAGGTATGTGTTTTGTAAATATTTCTCCTGGTCTGTAACTGCTATTATTACTCTCTTAATGGTGTTAAATTCAATTTGCTAATATTTTGTTGAGGATTTTTGATCTGTGTTTATGAGAGAGACTGATCTATAACTTTCCTTCTTTGTAATGTCCTTGGTTTTGGTTAAGGGTAATGCTGGCTTCAAAAAAAGAGTTAGGAAGTGTTTGCATCTATATTCTGAAAGAGATTATGGAGATTTGGTATAATTTCTTCCTTAAATGCTTGGTAGAACTCACCAATGAAACTGTCTGGGCCAATGTTTTGCTTTTTGAAAGGTTAGTAAATGTTAATTCAATTTAATAGATATAAGCTACTCAAATTAGATAGTCTCCCTTTAAGTTGTGGTAGCTTGTATCTTTCAAGAAATTGGTCCATTTTTTTTTTCTGTCAATTTGGGGGCACAGAGTTGTTAATAACATTCTGTTATTTTCCTATTAACATCCTTGGGCAAGTAGTGATGATCCTTCTTTCCTTTCTGTTACTGTGAATTTGTTTATTCCCTATTTTTATTTGTTTAACTTGCTACAGGTTTATCAATTCTACTGATCATTTCAATAGAATTTCAACCAGCTTTTGCTTTCATTGATTTTTTTCTACTGATTTCCTGTTTTCAATTTCATTGTTTTCTGCTCTGATTTTTATTGTTTCTTTTCTCTGACTTAACTTAGGTTTAAATTGGTCTTCTGTCTCTAAGGAAGGAATCATCTAAGGTAGAAACTTAGATGATTTATTACAGATTTTTTAAAATTAATGTATTTAATGTTATAAATTTCTCTCTCAGCACTAGTTTCACTGAATCCCGTAAGTTATGATAGGTTGTATTTTCATTTTAGTTTAGTTCAAAATATTTTAAAATATCTCTTAAGATATCTTCTTTGACCCAAAAATTATTTCAGAGTGTTTGTTTAGCCTCCAAGTATTTGGGACTTTTTCTAACTATCTGTGTTATTGATTTCTAGTTTAATTCCACTGTGGTCTAACAACATACCTGTATGATTTTTTTTTTAATTTGTTAAGTATGTTTCATGACTGAGCATATGGTGTATCATTAAGAATGTTCCAGGTAACCTTGAGAATATATATTCTGCTGGTGTTGGATAGAGTATTCTAAAAATGTTAATTAGTTCAGGTTGACTCATAATGCTACTCAGTACAACTATATCCTTACTGATTTTCTGCCTGCTTTATTCATCAGTTACTGACAGAAGGATGCCGAAGTCTCCAATTATAAAAATGGATTTGTTTATTATTCCTTGAAATTCCATCAGTTTTAAATCTCACATATTCGGATGCTTTTGCTGTGGTGTATGCGAGTATATGTGTGTTAATTGTTATGTCTATTTGGAGAATTGACCCTTTATCATTTCATAAAGCCTATCTTAATCCCTAGTAATTTTCTGAAGTCAGCTATATCTGAAATTAGTATAGTTATTTTTGCTTTTTAAAATTATTATTAGTGGTAACATGGTATTTCTCTCTCCGTCTTTTAATTTTCGGGCTATCTGAGTTGTTATACATAAAGTTGATTTCTTCTAGATATCATATAGTTTTGTCTTTTAGTTAAATGAAATAATCTCTGTCTTTTAATTTGTATGTTTAGGCCATTCATATTTAAAGTGTATTTTGAGGGACACCTGGGTAGTTTAGTCAGTTAAGTGTCAACCTTCAGCTCAGGTCATGATCCCATGATCCCAATCCAGGCCCACCTCAGACTCACTGCTCAGTAGAGGGCCTGCTTTTCCCTCTTCCTCTACTGCTCCCCCTGCTTGTGTTCTCTTTCTCTGTCAAATAAATAAATAAAAGTATTTACCAAAAAATTTTAAAAAATAAAATAAAATATATTTTGATCTAGTTGAATTAATAACTGCCCTGATTCTGTTGTTTTCATTTGTTCTTTGTTCCTTTCTCTCCCACTTTTATTGCATTCTCTGGTTTTAATTTAACATTTTTTATGACTCACTGCCTTTCCACTCTCAGCATATCAATTATGCTTAACCATTTTTTAGTGGTTACACTACAGCTTTCCATATACACTTTAATTAATACATGTCCATCTCGAATAAAATTAAACCACTTCACATCCAGCACAGCACCATTATAACAGTATTCCTGATTCCTTTCTCTCCCTTATAATATTGCTATTATCCATTTTACTTATCCATGGGTTATAATCACAAAATGCATTATTACTATTATGCCTAAAAACAGTAATTATTCAGATTAATTAAAAATAAGAAAAATAAGATGTTTAAATTTTAACAAATGCCTTCATCTGTTCCTTTTTAATGTTCCTCCTTTCTTCATATATATCTGAGTTTCTGAACAATATTAACTTCCCTATCCCTAGAGAATTAAAAAAAAATTTCCTTGAAGAGACCTATTAGTGATGAATTTCCTTATGTTGACTGCGAAAGTCTCTATTTCCCCTTCTGAAAAGTAATTTCATTGGATATTGGATTATAGGTTGAGGGGTTTTTCTTTCCACTTTAAATACTTTATCTCACTCTCTTCTTGCTATCATAGTTTTGGAAGGGATATGTACTTAATTTTTGTTCTTTTTCTTTTATTAGTACAGGGCCTTTAGAATCTTTAAATTATGGCTGCTCTTCTCCTTGTCTTTGGTTTTCTACAGTTTGAATAGAATATGCCTGAATTTTTTTTGTTATTTACCCTGCTTGTATTTTCTGGGCTTCCTATATCTGTAGTTTAGTGTCTGTTACTAATATTGGAAAATCCTCACCATTATTACTTCACATACTTTTTTTAAAGATTTTATTTCTTTGAGAGAGCGAGCAAGTTAGCATGAGTAGAGGGCAGAGGGAGAGGGAGAAGCAGACTCTCAACTGAGCAGGGAGCCTAATGTGGGGCTTGATCCCAGGACCCCGAGATCATGACCTGAGCTGAAGACAGATGTTTAACCACCTGAGCCACCCAGGTGCCCCCACATATTTTTCCTGCACCTTCTCTCTTCTTCTGGTATTTCAATTGCATGTAGGCTATACTTTCTGAAATCATACCACACTTACTGGATGTTCTTTTTTTTTTTTTTTAATTTCTTTTCAGTGTACCAGAATTCATTGTTTATGCATCACACCCAGTGCTCCATGCAATACATGCCCTCCATAATACCTACCATCAGGCTCACCCAACTACCCACCCCCCGCCCCTTCAAAACCCTCAGATTGTTTTTCAGAGTCCATAATCTCTCGTGTTCATTTTTTTTTCCATCCTTTTTCCCTTTGCACTTCTTTTTTGAATGTTTATAGCTATCTATCTTCAAGTTCACTTACTGTTTTCTCAGCTGTATTAAGTTTATTGATGAGCCCTTCTAAGACATCCTTTATTTTCATTATAGTGATTTTGGATTTCTATCATTTTCTTTTGATTCTTTCCTAAAATTTCCACCCTTCTTCTTCCTGTACCCATACATTCCTATATGCTAGATAATTTTTCTATTAGCACCTTGAACATATCAATCATAATTGTTTTAAATTCTGTGTCATAATTCCAACACCTGTGTTATATCTGATTCTGGTCTAATGCTCACTTTATCTTCAGATTGCATTTTTTCCTCGACTTTTAGCATGCTGTGTAATTTCTTGTTGAAAGCCATACATGATGTACCAGGTACTAGAAACTGAGGTAAACAGGCCTTTAGTGTAGGGTTTTATGTTAAGGTGGCTAGGGGTTGGGCTATGTTAAAGGACTGCTGTAGCTGCGCCAGAGGCTTCAAATTCGTTTCATGTCCTTGTTTTTGCCTCCTTCATTGTCTTTGGCTTCTTTACAAACTCTTCCTTAGGTAAAGTCTGTCTTTCAGCAACTTAAGCTATACTACCATTATTACAGTGGACCTGTTTTGATGTGATAAAAGAGAATTAGGAAGCAGAAGCATTGTGCACTATTATGAATGAATCTCTGCCTTTTTGTGGGCCTGTGCACCTGGGATGTAACCTTTGCAAGTTATAGTTCTTCTATTTATTTCCACTTAGGTATTCCTGGAAAGCTATAGGAAGCTGGAGTAAAGAGACTACCCTTCCCTTAGGTACCTAAGACTCTGGTGATGTCTTTCCTCTGAAGAGTAAGTAGCCCTTGTTATGAGAACATTCTTAGAGTATTTCAAAATGACTATCTTTCGCCTCCCCTCTGAGAGCCAAGAAGGGATCTTTCTTAGCTCTTCAAGGAGGAAACCAAGTGTGAGGGACCTCTTAAGACGATAGCCCCGGGGCGCCTGGGTGGCTCAGTGGGTTAAAGCCTCTGCCTTCGGCTCAGGTCATGATCTCAGGGTCCTGGCATAGAGCCCCGCATCGAGCTCTCTGCTCAGCGGGGAGCCTGCTTCCTTCTCTCTCTCTGCCTGCCTCTCTGCCTACTTGTGATCTCTCCCTCTGTCAAATAAATAAATAAAATCTTAAAAAAAAAAAAAGACTAAAGCCCCAAGAAAACTCTTACTCTCAAGCTAGTCCAGACTCAGCCTCTAACAACTCAACAAAATTATTATTTAACAGTGCCCAACAATGTATGACTCTAATAGCTTCTTCTTAAGAAAAGGAGATGGAGACTGTGACTCCATATTTGTCTTTCTTTCTGGATTTCAGCATTTGTTCTGCAACCACAGTCCTCTGATAGGTCCAAGAAAAGTCACTGATTTTGTTTGCTCAACATTTTTTTGGTTGTAAAAATGGGAGTGACAACTTCCCAGCTTTCACATGTCAGAACCGAAATCAGAAGTCTGATTTCTTTTTATTTTTAAATCACTACTGCTAGACTATTTTGCCTGCACAAAGTCTCAATACCTCTGAAATTTACTAGCCAAGTCTGTTGGCCTCATAAACACAGACATCCATGGATGGGCTTACTTCTCTCAAGGCGACAGAAGAAATCCATGTGCCAGAGGAAATTTTAGCCCTGGAGTCATTCTCAAGCCTCTGGAAACCCCCACACTTGAAAATATAAAATTGATATCATCATCCCCCAAGTTTTTATTTCACTGCTTTTAAAAGAGTGAAATATATGCCACAATATGTCTCATTCTAAAGGTTGAAAAATTTATGCTATGACTATAATGACATCATCCTGCCTCCCACAGAAGGCTTCTGCTTGGAGAGTTCAGCAAAAGAACAAAATTAACAGGAAACGTCACTTTCACACACAGATGGAAAAATGTTAACATCTCCTGAATTCTATGACAGTCTCCTTGATGGGAACATACATGTCACCGAAACGTACCAACAATGTGCAAACACATCTTACAAGCAGGTGCTAAACTGAGGTCACTGCTGGAAGATGGGAGCTTTGGCAGCACTGAGAACAAAAGATTCCACCTAGGTGTAGTTTAAAGCTGAGAAATAAGAATCATGTGTAAAGAATGTTCCAGGCAGGATAAAACTTCTGAATGCTTGAGTGACAATGTGCCAAGGAGGCCTCCTATTACTTCTATTCAACCTTCATTTCATAGATCATATAGAAATCCCACTCCTTAAAGATTTTGTGAAATAAAGAAAAAATTCTCTACTGATCAAATAATGTTGTGATTGTTCCAACATGAAAAAGAAATATGTGACTCTTCCCCTCCTTAAGGACTGACTTCAATAACATTAAATTATGAAAACAGTACAGAAATATCTAGCATATTATTTTGCTCAGAGGTTCCATATGTATTCCCTAAGTGTTCTAACCTCTAAAATGTATTGCACGTTGCCAGTACACTGAAAATAAAAAAGAACAGTCAAAAGCATATATAGTCAGTTCTATGTCCAGGGAGACTTTTAATATGAGTTTTCTATATGTAAGATTGAAAAAAAAAAAAACACATTTTTTTTTCTCTTCCTGTTTAATCCTAAAAAAGTTTTCTCTTCAAACATCCACAGGGCAATAAAGTAAGATTCTCTTTTTTTAAATATTTGTAGAAATATTTACAAGAATCCATATCACATTATAGTGAGAAGGTGGCAACATTCTTAGATCAGTGCATGGGAGAGGTGTACTGGGATATCAAATATTAATAGTTTATAAACCTGAATTATTGTTCAAAGAATTGAATGTGAAAATGTAAAAATATTATATTACCATGATCTAATCCCTCATTCATCCACATATCACACACATATACACACCACATATCATACACCATATATGCACACACCACATACATACAAATATATACCCTCTTCTAGTACTCTGCTTCATTAATTCTTTCCTCTCTATTGCCTGTTTAGCAGGTTCCTTTCTCTTTCTCTTTCCTTCAGGCTAGCAAAATCTTTTCCTCAATTCTTTCTTTTCAAGCTATAGCACTATCTTTTTCCTTTTGGCAACTCATTTGTTAACCCCTTAACTTTTGAAATTGTGGAAAATTTGTTCCTATTAGACAACCAAATGCACATAAAATACAAAGAATGGTAAAGAAAATTTCTCTACTTTTTCCCTTCAGCAGGGTCTCCATCTCCTCCAGGGAGAATCGGGAGAAAAGTCCCTTTACTAAAAGTTTCCTTCTCATTTGCCATGCCTCCTCAATGATCTCTACTCCAGGATGATTTACTTTCTTTTCTTAAACTTCATTCCAAACTGTCAATCCAATCCAATTATCTGGTTTTCTTTATAAGGGTGTGTGTGTATGTGTGTGCGTGTGTGTGTGTGTTCTGAGGTGATGACTGGAGTCTCAGGTCCTCTGTGTATTCTTGAAATATGAGGGTAGTGGATAAAGGAAGGACCACAGTTATCTAGGAGTAGTCAATAGCTCTCCTCAAACTGTTTCATTAAGATTATCAATAAGATTCTGTGCATTTTCCGTTTTCTTCTTTCTCCAATATATAACCTATAGTATTTTAGCCTTTCTATTAACATTTTTTTCACTTTAGCTGGACTCTGTGACAAAATTCCCATTGCTTTTCATCCTATAGCTCTAAAAATTCCTTTTCAGTCTCCTTCATGGGGCTTCTTCCTGAAGAAGGGGGACTTCCTAAATGTAGGCATTGCTGAAGGTATGTTTTTGGCTTTTATCTCACTTTACATATATTCTTTGAGTCATCATACCTCTTCTGTTCAGTCTGTGTAGATGATGTTCAAACTGGTACTGAGGAAGTTAACATCTAAACTGGCTCTTGAAGGACAAGTGGAAATTTATTAGGCTGATGATGGGATCAAAATAAATGGAAAAATGGTACTGCATACACTAAAAGACAGAGAGACTGCTTAGGATAGCAAGTTCAGAACTGTCGACAGTGCCCATGAGTATGAACTCTGCACTGGTGTTGTACAATGCTATACCCTTGGTGGAATATTAGGAATATGAAGGAACCATGGAAGATGCAGTCACAGCAATACTAAGGTTATTCATAATAAGGAAGTTTGAACTTTGTTCTTTATGTCAGTATATCCTGAAGTATGTCTTCAGAAAAACTGATTGACAAAAATTGACAGGTGTATTTAAAATAGCCTATAATCACATGAATCCAGGCCATAAAACCGATTGCATTTAAACAAGTTTCTCTGCTACAAAGGGCTCTTATAGCCAAATTTACCCTGTGATTATCTTAAGAATATAATATGCAGTATTTGTCATGGGACCCCTGATATTTTCTAGACTATCCACTAGAAAACAGTGGGGGTCATAGTTGATGCAACTAGAAGGTATTATGCTAAGTGAAACAAGTTGATCAGAGAAAGAATTATCATGATTTCACTCCCGTTTGGAATTTAAGAAACAAAACAGAGGAACATAGAAGAAGGGAGGGAAAAATAAAACAAGATGTAATCAGATAGGAGGCAAACCATAAGAGACTCTTAACCACAGGAAACAAACTGAGGGTTGCTGGAGGAGATTGGGGGGCAGGCAACAGGGTAATGGGCATTAAGGAGGGCAAGAGATGTAATGAGCACTGCATTTATATAGAACTGATGAATCACTGAACTCTACCTCTGAAACTAATAATACACTATATGTTAATTAATTGAATTTAAATTGAAAAAACAATAGGGGTCATAGAAGCATTTAACTTGTATTTTAAAAGATGACTCAGATAACAATACAGAAAATGGCTTGAAGATATAAATAGGATAAATATTGCCACATGGAGTCACATAAGAAAGGAAACAGGAGGATAAATGAAGCAAGATGAGTAATGAGTAGTTGATCTCACTATAATTGGTGAGAAAATGATGTTCTGGGTAAAGCAATGACTTAGGCAATGATAATGGAGAGGAGTAAATGGTTTCTCAAGAGTTTTTTAGGATGTAGACTCAATCTGTTTGTTTGGCTCTTTTTTAGGAGATACATTCAACAGGATTTGGTAGATAGTAGATACAGGTGGGTGACAGAGGCAGGGTCCCTCATTTCTGCTCTAGGCGCTGTGTGAAGGACTACAGCATAATATAGACATTTGAATCCAGAATAGGGCGATGGCTGTAGGGTTAGAAGGTACTACAGTATGAGAAGCATGTGAAAAGGAGGTGGAGGAAAATCTCTACAATTTTGCATGGCACTACACAGCTCTAAGAGGAACAATTTTTTCATGTCATGTGACCAAGTAGAGTGAATAACTATCTCATGTGATTTACTCTCTCAGCAATTACTTCTAATTTATTTCAATGATATTTGTTTTTATATAAATTTGACTGATATATTTAATTGCCAGTAAGGCTTAGACAGAACTCAGATCTGGTACTAAATGAAAACTCACCATTATTCCCTTTGTTGATCTCTTCAAAGAGCCTTATACAAACAAACCAACAAAGAATTATTCTCCAAAGAGTATGGAAACCATGGTTTTCTCTATTTCTTCCCTTATGTTCCAGTCCTACTGTTTCACCTTTTTACTATCTCTCATATCCAGAAGATTCCAAAATAATCCTGAAAGACACAAAAGGAGAAGTAAATGAATGAAAAAACATACTGTTATTTGATGGGAAGACTTAACAACATAAATATGTCAACACAATAAAATGTCATTAGGGTTTTATTTTCCTTAAGGCTAAAGAGAGTTCAGTTGGAAAAATAAAACATAAAAAGGTAGCAGTAACCCTGAAATAAAAGATAACTCTGAAAAAGAGAAGAATGAGAATAACCTATCCCTAGAAGTTATTGGTTCATATTAAAAAGCTTCTGCAGTTAAAACAGTATGGAATTCATGCATGGAGAAACAAGTGACCTAATACAAAAGCAGAAAATATTTACAGTTGACTTTAAAATACAATTTGACTGTATATCCTTAGTTGAATATATTCTGATGTGCAAAAAAATAAAGCTTGAAAAAATAATTAACTATACATCAGGAGGATTTATATTATAGGAAGCAGTGTTTTATTGTTACTATAGGACTGTCATCTTTGTACTGAAGGAGAAAGCAAATGAGGTTTCATATGATTATCATGGAAAACCAGGAGTGCTGGCATGACAGAAACAGGACAAATCAATAAGGTTAAGTAATAACCATGTATACCTAAATTTGAATTAGAACTCACAGTAAATATAAATGACACAAAGTCATAAATTTTTAAAGATTTTATTCATTTAGGTGAGAGAGAGAGCATGAGCAGGGGGAGGGGAGAGGAGAGGGGAAGAAGGAGAAGCAGACCCCTGGCTGAGCAGGGAGCCTAATGCAGAACTCGATCCCAGGACCCTGAGATCATGACCTGAGCTGATGGCAGATATCCAGCTGACTGAACCACCCAGGTGTCCCCTATTTGTGGTCTTTAACTACCATTCCACCACACAAGTAATAAAGTCTTCTTGGAGAATGGGTAATTCTGAGTGTTGGATAGAAAATTTAAAAGAGGATCCTGGGGCATCATTATGTAAGGGAGTCAGAAAGCTCTCAAAGCCCACCAAGGCTGTATCAAAAAACTGCAGAAGTCAATTCAAAGAGGTTATCAATCAGGCAAAGATGGGACAATCTGAACACTGAAAGGATAACTGCAATAGACTGAAATGCATCAAATATATTTTAACATGAGTTTATAATAATTCTTTTAAAATAAAGAAAGAAACCCATTAATAATTGTTCCTATAACAAATATTTAAGAAACATCATTAACTAATTATACTAAATGGACCTTATTTGGATACTCATTCGAAGAAATGAATTATAAAAAAACATAAAAATTAGAGAAACAACAACTGAGTACATATTTGGGATTATAAAGAAATTATTAATTATTTGGGTATAATAATGGTATTATGGCTATGTTCACTAATAAGTCCTTACCTTTTAGAGATTCATACTCCAATATATATAAGTTAAAGGTATTGATGATTGACTTCAAAAAACCTAGAGGTAAAGAGATAAGTAGGAATAGAGATAAAATAAGATCAATCATGAATTGGTCATTTTTGACGCTGGGTGGTGAATATATGGGGGTTCATTATTCCATCTACTTTTTTTTCAGTTTTTCATTAAAAAAAAGTAAGAAAAAAATCTCATGTTATATCCTCCTTCTTTCTCACATAAGGTTCTCTTTTTTTCCCTAAAATATTGCCATAGTAACTGGTCTTATCAATGTGAATTTTCATCTCTAAGACAAAACCAGAACATGCTCATTAGATTCATCCTCTAAAAACTCTAAAAAATAACTTTCCACAAGTAGCTACTTTGCTCAAAATTTGCAAGTGATTCTCCACTTTCCTTGAAATAAGTGATCATAAGTCTATTCAAAATAAACCATCATTAGTTTGACATCAAAGACACCTTACAATCTGTTTCCATCCAATTCTCTGAACACTTCCTTTACTACTCTTTATAAACTTGATGCTTTAGTCAAAGCATTTGTCCACTTGTCTGCTTGTCCTTAAAACAGATGTGGGAACTCCACCTCCACTTTTGCTCTTATGATGCTGTCTGAGTAGCTGCCCTTCCTCTATATCTATCTTAATTTGGTCCTTCCTCGAAGGCCTATTCAAGTCTCACCTCCTCCATATAGCTTTTCCTAAAGACTTTTCAGCTATGCGCAACTCTCTTATTTGAACTCCAGCAGCAATTACTTTCCTATAACTCATTTTATCACATGCTACTCTACACAGTTAGTGTATTTTAATGCATATATTCTACCCTCTTTAATGTCAGGGAGTATGTCAGATTTCTCTGTACTCAGGAACACTCTGCAGAGCCTTATACAGAGTAATTGCTCAATAAATATTTGTTCATGTTGTTGTTGTCACTGCTGCCATTATCACTGATTGTGGTGGCAGTATGATGATAATTATAAAGGAAGTCCATTTGATGACAATTACCAGTTCATCACTGAGATGACCTTGGACAAAGATTTATGGCTGAGTTGGGGAGTATTGATTCATAAAACTAAATATTCAACTTCTGCATGGTCCCAGAAGTCTATTCCATATGTCCCAATAACTTAGTGCTGCCAATTAAAATGATTTAAACATACATACAAACAAACAAAAAGAAAAACAAACAAAACTCCATTTCCAAAATCTGACGTTGACTTTTTAATGTTTAAAGAATTACAAATGTCTTGATACAGGATTATAGGTTTACAATCTGGCCTAAAGTCCAGAATCAAAATTCATTCTCATTATTTCCCTATCTGTACTCTGCTTTAGTTAAAATAGTCTAATTTTAAATATCTTTGGAACCATTTCTCTTCTCTGTATTTCCATTAAACTTCCTTAGTTTAGAGCTTCATAATTTCTTGGATTGTTTCAATTCCTTTTCTAATCCACCACCTGGCTTCCAGTCATGTTCCCTTCCAGTTCATTCCCCACCCACCCTCCACTGAAGCCCAAGAAGGATTTATCTTGCTTAAAATTCTTCTATGACTATCTTAGCTATAAAGGCTAAATGCCTTAACATGGTATACAAGACCCTTTATGATATTCATTTTCATTACTTCAAATGCCTGCTATATGTGTCAGGGGCTGACTATAGACTGACAAATACTCTATGGCTCATCCCCATGAGTTTATTGCCTAGTGAGAGAAAAGGGGAAAAAAATCAACACACATAAATATGTGATGAAAACCAACAAGAGCTATCATAGAAAGGAATAAATAATGCCTGGAGAAAGAAATTTAGGGAGATCTCATTTAGACTGATCAGAAAAGATCTTCCTGCTGAAATACCATTTAAATGCTTCTTCCGTGTGGGAAAAAGTTACTAAGAGTTTGAGAAATCTCTGAGGCTAGAAAGAGCAGTGAAGTTGCAAGATATACCATCTGTTTATGTTTAATACCTATTTGATATATTATTTTATAGAAAAATGATAGTGAGATATCCATATGAATTATCATAACTCTTTGAATTATACACTGTAAATATTTTTCTATTTTGCTGTGGGTCTTATATCTTTATAAATATTTTTTTTCCTTAGAAGTTTGAAAGTTAAGCAGTCTTCTAGAGGTCTATGGCTTTACTTCCTGCTTTCCTTTAATACAAGATTATCATCAATATTCAGATGTATTGTCTTTTCTACTTTTATAGTTATCCTTTTAAAATGTAACACTTTAATCCATCTGATATTATTTTTCATAGATATGACAAGGGAACTCCCTGTTGTTTCTAAGTGGTTCACCATTTACGGAATAATAAGGACTAGTATTTGCGTGGTTTACCATGTCCCAGAAACTCTGCCAAATGCTTTGCATTTATTATCTCTGTTAATTCTTACAACCCAAGAAGGTAGGTAGTGTTATCCTCTCCAACATTCAGATAAAGAAGGTGAAGAACAGTTAAGTGATTTGCTCAAGGTAATACAGCTATTAAGCAGAAGAGCTAAAATTAGAACCAAGAGGTATGACCTTAGAATCTGTTCTCTTCATAATTACTTTATACTAACTTCCAAAATCCTTGTCTAGCTCATAGATTTGAAAGGTCTCTCTGTTCACATAACAAATTTCTCATATATATTTAAATATGCTTATACTAGCACTGTTTCTGGGATTTACATACATATTTTTATATATGCTCATACATGTGGTAATTTTAATGTGAATAAAAAGATTAGTGATTAGTTCTTTCCGGTTCACGTTTCTATGTGTCAACTGATTCATTTAACCGAATTATTTTTGAAGGCCAAAATGTGTATATTACTTGTACGCTAAAAGCTATCTCTCTTCAGCTTATCTGCTCTTTCTCTCCATATTTTCTCACCTTTTTCTATGCCCAACTTGACTGTAGGATTTGATTTAATAATATGAAACCTCAAAGAAAATGGTCACATTTTTATAACTTTTGTGGTAAGAACATTCATGTAATACAAGAAGAGCTTAGTTTCTAATTTCTATCTGCTATTCAGATGTATAGTTCTAAGGTATTGAAGATATTGAAAAATTAGAAAAAAACATTCTCTTAGTTTTACAGTCTCTGCTATCAAAACACAAGTATAATGTATTATTTACTTTCACAGTATGTTATACACAAAGCTCAGCTGTAATTTGGAAAAACATCATATATAGTGATGCATCATGATCTCTTGAGATATTCTCTAAGAGGAGCATTATTTCAATGTTTCTCCATAGGGCTATTGTATTTCCATAGGTTCCATTTTTCCTTCCTTAGAAGAGCTGTTGTATTAATCAGAATTGCCACCTGCTCTATTATAGACTCCTTCAAATGACTTCTCTCAACTTAATATACTTATATTAGATGAAGCTATCAGTGAATTATTGGGACACATTCCCTGCTCTGTTCATTGCAAACTAACACTGAATTGGCCACTTAAGGAAACTGCATTAACTCTTTCAGACCACCAGGGTGCCATTTAGGGTCCTCATGTAACATTTTCCTTAAACTAGGTCATCATGATGTCATTTAATCATTTTAGAACATTGAAATAGATATTTATGAGATGGCCTCTCATAGTCTGAAAGAATTAGCATGGGTCTCCATAGCCTGTGACCTGCTCTGACATGAACTTGGGATGCTAGTGATTTCCCAATTCTGGCTACAGCCAGAGAGAATATAAAACAGTCAATAATGGAAAGGGAATCAG
>NW_025422047.1:26402500-26510000 GCF_011764305.1 Mustela putorius furo
CGAGTGTACAGAAGAGGAGTCCATGAAAGAGACTGAGATTTAGACTTTTAGGTGGTGAAAATGATACTAAGAGAAAGTCATAGAACTGAAAAAAAGAAATATCAAAAGGGATGTATGAACAGCATCAAATGGAACAAAGGGAATACTTGGAAAGTATCTGCTGAATTTGTCAGGTCAGAAGTCAACAATGTCATTACTAAGAGCAGTTTTAGTGGAGTGATGAGAAAAGAAGTCAGAATGCAGCCTATTAAAAAGAAGAGGAGGTGGAAAAGTATAGAGAATGAGTATCAACTAATTTTAAAAAGGTTGCATATAGCCAAACTAAGTATAAACACTAATTTTGCATATTCTAATAGGAACTAGAAATTCCATAAGCTTAGGAATACTTTAATTTAAAAAATTCACCACTGACCTGATTAAGACTCTGATTCCTAGGAACTCAAAAAAGCAATTGCTATACCTCAGCTCTTCTTTTTCTTTTTCTAAAGATACCACTTATATCTTAGTTATTTCCAAAGCACCCACCTGGAAAAGTCAACCCAACAAAGGGAAGAAAAGAGAAATTATGTATCTGAATTTTCTCCCATTTCAACAAGTCATTTGCTGACATTTTAAAATTTCCCCCCATCCCAAAATAGAAGACATATTGTGTCAGTATTTTTTGTTTAGTGAATATGGATTATAGAAAATAATCTATCAACAGCTGGTTCTGTCATTGTTTTCTTACTAAGGATGTTGTTCCAGATTACCAAAATGAAATGAAATTATAGGCAGAAGTTTATATCATTCTCTTTGTTTTATAAGCTTCAGTATTCCCTCCTTAGTATGTTTTATACTTATCTAAAGTAGTTATGCTTTCTCTAAACCCATCTTCTTGGAGGTCCTGTCTAAAGCTCTGGTGAAGAAAGACCTGATAAACTCATTCACACTAACAAATGATGGTGAAAGCAATCTAATGTGCTACCTCTCCTAAGATGGCTGCATATGCAAGAACCAAAGTCCAGCAATTAATTTCAATTTGAAGAATTAGTTGTATAGGACAATGAAGCATCACAGCTACACATGGTCCTACCAAACTCTCACAAATGGGACTTACGCTACCTAAATATAAGGCAAGTATTACATTGTGTTTTCAGCTAAAAGAATATATACCTTCAAGGGGCACCTGGGTGTCTCAGTTGGTTAAGCAACTGCTTTCAGTTCAGGTCATGATTCTGGAGTCCTGGGATCGAGTCCCACACCAGGCTCCCTGATGAGCAGGGAGTCTGTTTCTCCCACTGACCTCTCTCCTCTCATGCTCTCTCTCTCTAATAAATAAATAAAATCTTTATATATATATATATATATATATACCTTCAAGAAACAGATTTCCATGATGGAAGGGCAAGTTCATTTATTTGTTGGTATTTTAGAAATATTTTCAATGAGATAATCACTAGATTTTGATTTAGACATATGCAATGAAACAGTTGAAGATTTCAAAGGAATTTGTGTTCCCACCAAGTTGACTTTTGACAGTGTCACAGTTCCATGGCTATTGTTCTTGTGAGCATGTGAGAGCATTTCAAAGAAAATGGTGGAGACATCTAAATTAAAGCTTCTTCAATGTGGATCAGGCTATCACCTAACTAACATTTTCAAGGCTGCTGCATCCTTTAGATGAATGGCAGGCTTTAAATGGCAGCCACAAGACAGCTCATGAACATGATTACAACAAAACAATATGCCTTAGTCAGATAAAGACTTTCAGTAATAGTGCTCTCTTGGCTTAATAAAATCAAGCACCACTTACAATCAGTACTTCACTTTGCTTTTTTCTATCATATAGCATATTGGTTGTTCTGTTCTTATGGTAGACACTTGCATAGGTGTTTACTTGTACTCTCCCACTGTGTAGGTACTCAAACTCTCAGGCTTCTAGCTATGAAATAGTGACACAAAATGTAGAATGAATTTTTATAAGCCAGTAGTCACCATCATTACTTAATGTACCAAAATTTTATACTTCCCTATATCATTTTCTTTCTTTCTTTTTTTAAGATTATATTTATTCACTTGACAGAGAGAGAGAGAGAGAGCAAGCACAAGCTGGGGGAGCAACAGAAGGAGAGAGAGAAACAGGCTCTCCACTGAGGGGGTGGCTCAAGGCGTGGCTCAGTCCCAGAGTCCTGGGATCATGACCTGAGCCAAAGGCAGATGCTCAACCAACTGAGCCACCCAAGAGCTCATATCATTTTATTTTTACTCATATTTGTATGCATTGAAAAAGTCTTCTGACTTTCAATTTAAGTGTTAAACATTATCACCAAAACTGCTCACTTCAGCAGCACATATACTAAAATTGGAATGCTATAGAGAAGATTGGCATGGTCCCTTCACAAGGATAACACAAAAATTCGGGAAGCATTCTATATTTTTAAAAAAATGATCACTGAAAAAATATAAGCCCACAAGTGAAAAACAACTACCCTTAGTCTTAAAAAATCATATAAAGGATTTATGAAATGTACAGATCATAGGAAATTATTTTGAAATGACAGGTTTGATTACAATTTAATCAATTATGATATAATGTGTAACTTAGAAATTTTTATTTGAAAAATGAAAAGTTTGTCATACTATTATTCTGTAAATCATCTGGATTGAACATCTTTGAGATCTTCAAAAGTAGAGAGTAAGATTTAGATTTGTCTTTTGAATTTTTTCAAATATCATTCTCCTCTAAAACTATTCTCATGCTACAGCTAACCACTACCTACTTTAAGTTGTAGGAAGAGTAAGTTCAACAGAAGAGTACTAAGTTGGACTGGGACACAATAAAAAGATTTTATTATTAATTTAAGGAATGATGAAATACATCTGGATATAATATTTAATTATTTCATGAAGCATTACTTATAGACTACCAGTATGAAGCCCATTAAGATCCTCTCCTTTTTTACTTCCTTATTTTTTTTTTTTTAACTCTTTCTATCCTTCTACTCAATTTTTCTCTCTTGGGAAGACACATTGTCAAAACATCAAAGTAAGGGTATCCTAGGATTGCCTGTACTTTTTTTTTTTTTAAGATTTTATTTATTTATTTGACAGACAGAGATCAGAAGTAGGCAGAGAGAGAGAGAGAGAGAGAGGAGAAAGCAGGCTCTCCGCAGAGTGGACAGCCCGATGCAGGGCTCGATCCCAGGACCATGGGATCATGACCTGAGCTGAAGGCAGAGGCTTTAACCCACTGAGCCACCCAGGCACCCCAGATTGCTTGTACTTCTGAAAGCTCAGTCTTCTCTGCTTAGCCAGAAAAGCCAGTATCTCTGGCTTCCTTGTGTGTGTGTGTGTGTGTGTGTGTGTGTGTGTGTGTGTGTATCATCAGAACTGAAGAGCTATGTGATGGTAGAAATCTAGTTCAAAAGCCAAAGAATAGTTAAATAAATTGGGTGGCATAGATATTTGAGAAGACAGGTAAGCACTTGATATTACACAGGCTTTTTCATGACAGGAAAACCTTAACTTCCTCAACTTCACAATTAAACAAGATAACTCTATGCACTTCAAAACACATTCCTGACTTAAGAATCACAGTGGAAAGGAACTGCCATTTCTCCAGGGCTATAGGGAAATTGTGCAGGGGGTTCTGAATGGAAGAAGGGGTATGGAGTTAACGGGGTTGAATATTAGGCAAGCAATGTATGTACCGACTAACAAGGGGGTATTTAGAAACATCTTTGATTACAAGGTAGTGTCTTTTATTTTTGTTTTTTAAGATTTTATCTATTTATTTGACAGACAGAGATCACAAGTAGGCAGAGAGGCAGGCAGAGAGGGAGAGAGGAGGAAGTCGGCTCGCTGCTGAGCAGAAAGCCGGATATGGGGCTCAATCCCAGGACACTGGGATCATGACCCGAGCTGAAGGCAGAGGCTTTAACCCACTAGTCACCCAGGTCCCCAAGGTAGTGCCTTTTTAAATGTATGTTTGCTCATCTACAATGCTTAGGAAAAAAATTTTCCTATTGCTGTTTGTGTTTACTATATGGTGATTTGAGAAGTTACCAATGGAGGATTTTAGAATCCAAACAAGTAGCTTTAAGAAATTAAACTGGTTTCCATGGTGCATAAAATCACAGAATAATATCCCACAAAGATTTAGGAATATTTATTTATTTTTTATGTCAGGCTCATAATGTGGCTTATATTGAGTATGGATAAGTTTACTATACTATTATATATAATAATTGTATTAATTGTTGTGGCTTTGGATTTCAGAGGGGAGGGTAAAAGTCTCAGGTTTTACTCTTATTTTTGGGAAATGAAGATGATGTGCATTTGAGGCATCCCTAGATTCTAAACAACTAGATTTTAAACAACTGGAAAACCACTTGGGAGAGAGGCCATGACAAAATGAAGGCATAACCTCCAGTGCCATAGCAACTATTTACACATATCACTGGGCCTGGTAAGGAGGGCACAAGGATATTTTCAGAGAAAAAATGCCAATACCTGCCTCTGACTTAATAAGGGGTAAACCCTCCATGTTGTATGTCTCTAGGATCAGGTAGAGCCTTTTGAGGCTTCCCTAAACTAGATAAATACCTATAGCTACATCCATGTCTCTATCTATCTACCTTAGAGATATAATTCCATGAGGGATATTTGTTAACAAGCAGGCTAGCATTTACCCAGGATCCAGTCTAATTTGGAAGGCATCAAGCATTTTCCACTCCTATAAACTTCATTTTCAGAACTGGGAAGAGTAACTGCTTCCATTCCTCCACTCATCCTGACCATCTGAAAATTATTCTCAAAGTCTTAGGAACTCTTTCAACTAAAACAAAATCAGATTGGGGAAACTTTTTCCAGTTTTGGTAGTATTACTATACTAACCCAATTCAGGAACATCCATCCAAAATACAAAGTTTGGAAAAGAATGAGTTAAATATAACTCATTGTTATATTTAACAATGTTAAATTGTTTTAACAATTGTTTTGCTTCTATTTACCTATTTTGATTTTATTTTGTTATGTTCTGTTTTTTGAAAACTAATCTGCCTTCAATAAATAACCAATAACTTGTATCAATTGAATAGAAGAAAAACATACTGGTCAGTGGCCTACCCAACAATCTATGCTGTCTGCCACCTATAGAGCCACATGTACTAAAATGCACTAAAAAGTCTGTACAGGATATAACTAAAATGAATCCATTGTGAAATTTCATACCAAATTCAGGGTGTTCAGGGGCCATTATTTGAATAGCCTTGAGCAGTGGCTGTTGATACCGGTAGCTACAGTAACAACTACTCTCCAGGAATTTGGACAATCCGCTTTAATAATGTCTTTCTCAGTACTTTATTCTAGAGACTGGAGAGAGCAGTTGTCCATCCGAGATACTTAGTCACAAGCAACCAGTTATCTTTAAGTAAGGTACTAGATCTTAAATACAAGATTAAAAATGCCATTCTGGGGGCGCCTGGGTGGCTCAGTGGCTTAAAACCTCTGCCTTCAGCTCAGGTCATGGTCCCAGCGTCCTGGGATCGAGCCCCACATAGGGCTCTCTGCTCCACATAGAGCCTGTCTCCTTTTTTCTCTCTCTCTCTGCCTACTTGTGATCTCTGTCTATCAAATAAAATCTTAAAAATAAATAAATAAATAAATAAATAAATAAATGCTGTTACGACCTAAACCATGAAAGATATTTTGTCAAGTGTAGTTAGTTAAAAAGATACTACCATTTCTCAATATTTCATTTATTCTTAATCACTGGCAAAATGGCCTTCCATTAATAGATTTAGGTAACAAAATATTTTAAAATACATATTAGCAAGCTACATTTATACTCAGGGACTCATAATATGTATGGGATGTATCTCTTAAAGCCATTCATTCCAAAGTAGATAATTGTATAATAACTTATCAGCACTTGGTCTACCCACTGGTAAAATGAAACTAAAAACTGTTTCAGAGAGCTATCTGGAGATTGAATGAGGTAAATCGAGTAAAGGGTCTAACACACTGTCCACAAAGCAAGCTTCCAATAAATTTAATTATCATTAGTAAATGAGATTTCTCTTTAGTTACTAGTATAGTTTGGTAAATTCAACTATATTTACATAGTAGTCACTTAAGTGATATTCATTATTTTTTTTTAATTTTATTTATTTATTTATTTGACAGAGAGAGATCACAAGTAGGCAGAGAGGCAGGCAGAGAGAGAGAGGAGGAAGCAGGCTCCCCGCTGAGCAGAGACCCCGATGCAGGACTCGATCCCAGGACTCTGGGATCATGACCTGAGCGGAAGGCAGTGGCTTAACCCACTGAGCCACTCAGGCGCCCCAATATTCATTATTCTGAATGACCTTTTCTTTGTTATAACCTCTAACCAATTTAGCAGAATTACAAAATTCTTCAGATTAAGCTGGGAAGAGGTAATAGTTTTCTCTTCTTACTTGTCCAAAATAGTAATGGTAAAAAACCATTCTTCTAAACCCTGTTTTATATCAATGCATATCTGTGAACTTCCCTCTTTGACTATTTCAGAATCTTCTCTTAAGTCGTTATAGCAAGTCCATCCAGGCTTCAATTCAGCACAAAAAATATCTAGTGAGTGTTTACTATATTCAAAGCATGAGTAAACTCATATTTTATATGAGTTATAATAACAAAGTAAACTTTATAAACTTTGTTGTCAGTTTATGAACAGTGTATAATTTATATTACCAAGCTGCACATTTTAGTTAAAGTGAGTCTGCAAACTTTGAAATGCCTGCCTCTATAATGTTATCAGCAACCTTTCAGTATAGATAAACTTTACTTGTTGCTAACCTTAACAGAAATATAGCCCAACTTTTCAAATACCGTGCATCCTTATTACCGTATTTGCAGATGAAGGAAATGAAACAATGAGGGTCAAGTGAGTTGCTCTGATTAATGAAGCAAAAAGTAGAGCTCAATGTCTCCTCAGATGTTTAACCAAGAGCTCTAGAGATAGTAAATTGTGAGCAATTTAAATGTAATGGAAGTATTGAAACTTATTGGAGCAATTTTGAGACAGGTATTCTAGTTAATAAAGGATGTCTAGAAGCAATTCTATTTATGTGTAGTACTCGTCATGCTCTTAGAATGGTATAGTTCGCTTCAAACAATGATTAAAAAATAGAAATAGTATCCATCAAAGGATATATTTTCTTCTTTATATTTCTGGCATGGACCAATATCTTCTCTATGAAAATGACTAATGCACTACAACATTTCTGCCAAAGCTTACATAAAGAGACTGTCGAAAATGATCGCATCATTATGAGCTAGTGCTCCCAATTGTTCAGTTTGTATCACATAAGGATCCCCCAAAATGCAGAACTCCTACATATAGAAACCCTAATATCATTAGCTTTTGCATGTTTTTGAAATGTTTTAAGAAAACTGTATTTATTCTACAATAAAGACATATTTCCCTGGTGTCAGTTTAAAAAAAAAAAAAACTGGAAAAAAAAAAAACCGAGAATCAAGTTTCAAAATTTGTATATGGAAAACCAAATGAGAAGACAAAGAAAATGTGAGGTAGGGATATAAACCAATCAGCTTTGTTCTTTCACTTCCTCTATATTTTTAGCTAATAGCCATCCACCAAACATCTAGCGCTAACCATTTGGTCATATAGGGTCACTGATTTCTCTTCATTTGTGAGGCTTTTAAAAAAATTGATTTACTTATTTTAGTAGTGGAGAGAGAAAGAGAGCAGGGAGAGGAGCAAAGAAAGAGAATCTTCAAGTAGACTGTCCACTGGGCATGGAGCCTGACATAGGGTTCCATGGGGGGATGATCTCACCATCCAGGAGATATTGACCTGAGCAAAACCAAGAGCTGGTCACTTAACAAACTGAGCCACACAGGTGCCCCCATTTCTGAGGCTGTAATACAGACTAATTGGATGCGATGGTGCAATGTACTCAATTCTCATAATATACTCCATGATATTAAAATGGAAAGAATATGAAAAAAGAGGTTAGTGTATATATGTGTAATATATAACACAGTAAGCACTATTCAGCTTCTCAAGGAAAAAGTTGGTTGGTTTTTTTTTTTTAAGATTTTATTTATTTATCAGAGAGAGAGAGGGAGAGAGCAAGCACAGGCAGACAGAATGGCAGGCAGAGGCAGAGGGAGAAGCGGCTCCCTGCCAAGCAAGGAGCCCGATGTGGGACTCAATCCCAGGATGCTGGGATCATGACCTGAGCATGCTGGGATCATGACCTGAGCTGAAGGCAGCTGCTTAACCAACTGAGCCACTCAGGCGTCCCGGTTGTTTTTTTGTTTTTTGGGTTTTTTTAAGATTTTATTTATTTATTTGATAGAAAGAGAAATCACAAGTAGGCAGAGAGGCAGGCAGAGGCAGGGGAGGTGGGGAGGGAAGCAGGCTCCCTGCTAAGGAAAGAGCCTGATGCAGACCTCTATCCCAGGACCTTGCGATCTTGACCTGAGCTGAAGGCAGTGGCTTAATCCACTAAACCACCCAGGCACCCCAAAAGCTAGTTGTTTTTTACACGAATATATATAGCTACAAAATCCAACAATAAGGAACTGGATAATAATACACATCTACACACACATACATCAAGACACACAACCTTTTATATTACCACCTATAAAATATAGGTGAGACACAGAACACCTTTATATGTAAAATATTTCAAGAGTAAAATGATAGTAGGATAGAGTAATTTGCAAAGTAGTCTTGGGGAAAGGAGGATGTTGAATAGGTGAAACACAAGTGGATTTCTAGGGCAAGGAAAACAGACTTTAAGATATTATAATGTGGGGCATATGACACAGTACATTTGCCAAACCCAAAGGACTTCAAAGCAAAAAGGAGTGAAACTTGATGAGTAAAAATTAACAAAAAATTTTAAGAAGACAGGGGATCACTTTGTAATAAAGATCTAACTATATTACAAAGGTATGAAATAATCTCACTGAAGGTGGTAAAGGAAAAGTGCTGACCTAAATAACAGGTAATGAGCAGACTCTCTAACACTAAAAGCAAAAGAAAGTATGCATAAATACCAAAACCTAGCTCATAAAGTTGGTAAAGATTAACAATTCTGAAACCACTATACATGCATACTGAAACTGAATAATTAAATGGGTGCTGGACAGTAGGAGCCAGGTTTCTTGCTGTTGGAACGGGAAATGAAAGCAAGAAGAGATTAAAAAGATTTATGTGGTAATGGATTAGAGTGAGAGACAGCAATCTGAGCTTAATATAGATACAGATGGATATATATGTATATATGGAGATTTTACATATATATACCTATATATACATATACACACACACATAGAGGAGGGTATAGATAGAAAGATTAATATAGAGATAGAATATGCATAGATGTATGTATATATATATATATGCAGGTAATTTTATATATTTTTTTCTTTCCTGTCAGCTGAAAGGACCTAAAAGTAATGGCATCCCAGTAACAATGAGTATAACTAGTACCACATCTTGGCTTCTAACACCAGTTTCCAAGGAAAGGGATCAGGCTGCTTGAAAAAAATGGTTGATCCTAGCACTGGGCAGGAAATATACAAAATGAGGTTAAAGTATACAGTACTGCCAGAGAGGAAGGAAGTATTAACTAACATGCACACATCTGTACAAAGACAAACACACAAAATGGTGGGGGTATGTCAAAGGGATATAGGAGCCAAGTGAAAGAATTCCCAATAGCCAAAACTGGTGTAACTTGAACAACAGAATAAATAAAATAGTATTGGATTTTACCCCAAAATCTAAAATAAATATTCATGTGTCGATACTGATACATAAATGATTGAATCAAGGGAGATAATAGCCAAACTTCCCATGTAAAAGAATGTCAAATGAATTATGTAGATATTTCATCCTCAAAGGAGTGTAAGATAACTCTCCATTTCTGAAGTCTTGGCTTCTCAATTACTTTTTTTCCAAAGAAAACAGAATACAAATGGAGAAATTTTAAAAAGTTAACTATTCAGTGCAGAAACTTGACCAACGCTTACCTCATCCAAGTGATCAAAGAAGACAATATCAATACTAATAAATCATGTTGACAGATGTAGCCCTGATGAAAATGGTACTTTTATGTCTGTGGTCTCCCTCCTAAAATCTCATCACCCCAGTTTACTCACAATAAAATCAGACAAATCCTATCTAATGACATTGCACAAAATACCTGACAAGCACTCCTTAAAATTCTCAAGGTCACCCAAAGCAAGGCAAGTCTGGGAAATTGTAACAGTCAAGGAGAGTCCAAGGAGACATGACAAGTAATCTAAGGATCCCAGAAAAGAATAAGGTGTCAGGTAAAATGTAAGCCAATCTGAATAAAATATGGGCTTTAGTTAGTACTGGTGTATCAGTATCAGTTCAGTAATTGTGTCAAATACTATTCCACTATAAAATGCTAATAATGAAAATATACTGGGTGTGAAGTATATGGGAAATCTATATCCTGTCTTTGTAACTTTTCTGTAAATCTAAATCAATTCTGAAATAAAAGTTTGTTTAATAAAAATGTAGTCTTGTGGATGAACTGAATTATGGATGAGCTTTGAAGTTCTGTATTGTTCCTGAGTATAAAATGAATGGAGGGTGTAATTTAATAGATCAGAGCTCAGAAAGAGAAGATTTTTATTTGAATATCAACTTGAAACCCCTGTTTAGCTAAGCAAGTCAGGGCTCCAATAAGAGTGTGAGCTGTCACTGTGCCATGGAAGCAGATGGCCATGAATGCACACAACTGGGAAACAAAACCCCAGGACCAGTTGGAAATAATATAGGATTCCCAGTCCAGCATGTCCAAATTGTGACAGACTTTTTGTTTATTTCTTATTTTAGTAAAATCAGTTTATTGAATTAATTTCAAAGGATGTTGTAGGTTATAAGCACACCCAATACAGTGATTGGAAAAGAGTAAAAACATCTTACTGGGTTGGACTATGGAATTATTGCTGCCTTTATAAGAAAAATAAATATCTGCTTATTTTTAATCCCATTACTCTAGGGTCCCTTTCAGCTCAATCATTTGAAGATTTTAATTTCTGGTATATAAGACCCTCTATTCATCAAAACACATCACATATTTAAAAAATACTCTTGTAATAAAACTATGTTAACCTTAAGGAGAAAGAGCCCAACATTCCAAAATTATAGTAGGTAGACCTCCTAAGTCAACCTCAGTCTTCAGTCTTCACGTTCCTTGAGTATTAAGGCAACTGGTCTGTCTCATTGCTAGGCATATATATTAGACATATTATACCTACATTTCTGAAGAATTCTAAAATCAGCTTATCATTACCACATCTTATGGATAAGAAAAAAGTTTTACAAATACAACCCCAATTGCATTATATTTACATCTTTTCCCAAAATATCCTTGCCATTGTCCATTCATATTGGCATTTAAATTATATTATTATAATTTATGACCAAGTATAATATGACCTTGTATGACTAAGTCATATATATGGATGTCTTTAATTTTCATACTTAGAATATCAAACTCTAAGGCAGCTACTCAGACGTAGCTATCCAGATTTTTTTCATGTTTTGTGATTTAAAAAAACATATTTTTAAAAATAATAAGCAGTTTTCTGAGGCCCAAGATAAATTGCCACAGGGCCACAAAAATATGTAAAAGACTCCAAAGACTTTCCTATTGTTTGTCATTATAACTTACTCTCCTAACAGAAATCTATATATATATTTCCCTCAGAAACATAGCAGGGATACCTTAAGTCAGAGAAGTGATACAACACTATGAATTTTCTGAGAAATAACATCCTGGTTAAAAGCACAGGCTCTGGAACCACATTTCCTGCTCTGAAGCTCAAATCCTATAAATACCTGCTGTGTGACATTAAAGAAGTTACTAAACATCTCTTGCTTCATTTTCTTTAACCACAAAATTCTAACTTGTCATAATCTAACAATATGTTGTTTACCAGTAATGCAGGTAGAAACAATTCTATAGGAGTATGGTGACTAACATACAGTAAAGTTTTGTTCAAGGAAGGAATAAATGAATGAATGAGTCATTACTAGTAAAAAAAAAAAAAAAAAAAGAATGAATATCCACATAGGAAATATGAGCAGAACCAGTAGAAACTCAGTACTAGATGGGATTTTAGCAACTGTAATGTTAGCAAAAATGTATTGTCAGAGTCGCCCAGTGTTGGCCCGAGTGGAGCCTTCTTTCAGCTAAAATGTTAGCCGTGCTGTTTTTTCAACTTATTTCCATTCAAGATGAAATTTTATCAGCTTCACACCTAATATAGGTGGTTCACAGGCTTTCAGTAAATTTAAGGTAATATATGATTTCATCTTTCTCAAGTAATTTTCAATCAAGTAAAGTTATCCAACAAGACTGGAAGTTGCACATGGAAACATTTTATTTTAAGGTTTCATTAGTATGCATAAATTCACAGCCCCTCCCAATCTCTACCCATTTTTGCAAGTAATTGAAAAAAGTGATTCAACATATGTGGATACCAGTTTTTAGGTTAGCAATTGGGGCATGGCATTTTAAATGTTTTAAATGTGGAGTATTAACTGTGTTATAATTTAATTTCTTATAATGAACCTGATTCTCCTTTCAAAATGAGGATGATATCCTGCGGTAAACATGAAAAACAGGAAGGTGTCATAGAAAGCACATTATAGCACGAGGCAGGACATCTGTCTTCCAGTCCCCTTATTCATTACTTATAGGTGATGAATTCTACTTCACTTGGCCTCAGTTGTTTCATCTGTAGAACAGAATAATAATTATGTACCCACATAAAAGTAGCTTAACCAACTCCTTGCATTCACTTACTATCTAGTAAGCCCCTATAATGTGCCATGTTCAGACTTTTTCCTACTCCTTTGTGATTTGCACAAGTGCTCACACAGGTGTGAATTAGGAAAGAACCACCGATGCAATCAACACAATGGGAGACTGGGACTATGGCTACTTACTCATGCAGTTTACCTGTACATCTGGTCCTGCTTGGGCTCAACTCCAAAGCTCCATTTTTATCTTAGAATGGTTGCTGCTGAGTACATCTGACTTTGGCAGTTCTAACAAAATCTAATTTATAGTGGGCATTTCCAGATACCTGATCACTTGGTGTTTGCTCCAAAATCAAGTATTCCATCTCTACCACGCCCCCATGACATGTCAAGAGCTATTTCTAAAAAAGTATATAATCTCTGCTACAGTTGGCATGGTGTTCCAGATTCCAGTAGATCTCAGCTGAATTCTCCCATCAGACTTTGCCATAATCTCTATACTGCTTCTTTTCCTGATAATGACACCTGAACACCTTAAAGTCTGTGGGTTCATATGACCCAAGTGGCCAGGCTGAAACCCTGCAGAGCTATTTTCTGATCCCAGCTCAACTTAAAGCTAGCAGCTCCCATGTCACCACCCACTACTGCACTAAAGCAATACTCTTAAGAGTAGAATGTGCTGTATCCAAAAGCCAAAAAAGATCTACCAAGGTACTAAGCTTTCTTTCTTCTTGTAGGGGAGGCAAGATGCAGCAATTTATCTTTTACTTTGGAGGAGATAACCTGACACACTGCTGACTCACCACTGTACTCATGAATTTCATAGAAGTAGCAGATCCCTAAAACTGCCTAGAATTTATCTCCTGCCCTTGGAGTATACATGTCTTACCAAATTCACCAGGATTCTAGCAATCTCTTGTTCATCCTGTCCAGCCAGAACAATGTCATTTTTGTAATACATCTTTGTGACATTCTGTGTGACTGTCATGCATTTCTGATTTCTTTGGACTATATTAAGACAGAAGCAGGAAAGTCAATATATCTTAGAAAGAAATGTTTCTGATCAATTTTTCTAAGGGGCATGGAGAGGAACAAATATGCTAAATTATTGGCTGAATACCATGTAAGTAAAATCTTAATAATCTGCTTCTAACAGTGATACCACATTGGCCAGAGAAACCATGCCTTAAGACTACTACTTGGTTAAGTTTGCATTTGTCTACAGTTACTCTGCCGGATAGGGTTTCTATAATCCCAAACTAAACAGAAAATAAAAAGAAATATGATAAGGTAAATATGGCAAAACAAACAGAAACACGATAAAGACTACCGTAAGTACAATGGTTAGAACTTTAATAGTGGCACTAATCTCCCTCCAACACCTACTATGATAGCTCTTATTCCATAGATCAAGGACCAAATGTTGGTTTTATTCCAGCTGCCAAGTATATCAATTCCACTTGGTAACTGGGAATGGCTGCTCAGTGGGTCCACTGACCCATTGGCTATACTGTGAACTAGATCTTATTCAGGACTCCCTAAAGGCCTATACTTTAAATGGGGTGCCATGATACTTTTAGTGTTTAAACACTACCATCTGACTCTTTCTTTGGGTCCCCATGATTCTAAAGATATTAATGAGCCTAACTCTGTGACTGTCTCCCCAGTGGTCAGTCTGGACTGAGAAAGAAAGACACTACTGAATTTCTTCATGATCTGGATGCCCCTCTAACTAACATATTGTGATGGCTTATGTGAATGGTGTTTCCTCTGAGCCCTTCTGTGGAACACAGCCCCCTGGGGTGTCCTCCAGCTTTACATAAGACATCCATTCCAGGATACCCAACTCCCTCAGACCCTTTATTCCTCCTTTCATCATCTTTCAAGGTAGCTCAGGATTTTTTCTCCACTTTGCTAGATGTTGTACATCACTTTCTAGGCTTCTGAGGGTCACTTTAGCAACAAGTTTGGGCTATTCCCCTGGGACTCCTATTAGGATTTTAGTCCTGTATCCCAACAAAGTGCTCCCCAATCAATGAATTCTCAGAGATTTAATCCTAGTTAGCACCTTGGCAACCAAGACAGAAGGTTAAGACAGCCTCTGAGGGAGGCACCCCTTAGACTGTGAAGGAAAGACTTTCAGTATCACACACCATAGGAAGTTCTAGCTGTTAGCAGGGAAGGGAGACCACTTCTGCAAGCCCAAAGAGTCTATGGGTTCTATAGTACCAGTATCATCAAAAGACATAAGCCATATGCTCCTTTCCATTTTCACAGTACTAGGTTTTCCCTACCACCACAACTCTGACCTTTGCATAACAGACCTGTACAGGCTAAGTATTCAGATTTCTCTGGAGCTCTGCAGCTCTAACAATGACATCTTCAGGCTGTGCTCCACATATCTGCTGTTCCACTACAGAAGATAAGGGCCTTCTTTATAAGTTACCATGAAAGCTCACTGGTTATAATGCTTAGTCATTTATTTTCCTTTGTCTATCATTATCATCTATGCAACTTACCATTAACTGGCCAACTGTGTTTTGTTGGCATTATTTCTATCATATCTTTCAAACACCTGCACTACTTCACTTGCCAGAGCATTCCCTTCCAGGGACATTTTCCCAGATCACCGCTGGTGAAACTTAGCAACTAAGCTATCATCTGGTGCCAGGAACTGTTCATAGCCCATCTATCGACTAGAATAGCATCTTCTTGACCCATCAGGGATGAGCCTTCAAGTTTCAAATCTTCACCTACCACAGCCAGAGTTTCTCAAACCAATCCCAAGAACTGTTTGTGCGAGTTCAAGAGGCCAATGACAAGCCAGAATTAGACACACAAGAAATACCAGCTAGAAAACATGAAAAAGGAGCCAGGGAAGTCTGGGAAAGCCATCAGATTATGATGCAGATCACACACTTCTGAAGGCGGATGGGGAAGAAGGAAGTGTGTTTCGAAAAACTTTAGACTGCAATGGAATTCTAAGGCAGTTCAAAAAGGTGGTGGAGGTCTTGGAGACGAAGTCTGAGTGTTCCCATGTTTCCCAAGAATGGGCCTATCTTAGTGTCCACACCACATTTCTCACTCGCTGAAACAAGCTGTGGGAGATGCAGCCTCAGGGCAAACACAAGAATGCATTTCAGAGAGCAGCAGCTGAGGCCATGGGTCAATGATGCCCTGTAGTCTGTAATCTAAGAGGTATATTTTCACGGCTACTATAATAGCTAGCATTTATTGGACACATGAAACATGTCAGTCAATATTCTAAACACATAGTAGGCACTACCTCATCGATTCTTTACAGCAACATTATAAGATTGTTTCTTTAATTATTCTGTTTTCATAGGTGAGGCAATTGAAAATAAGTGGCTTGCCCAAGTTCACACAGCTAAAAATTAGTAAAAATGGATTTGAACACAAATCTCTCTGAATACACAACTAGATGCTTTTAACCATCTGTTTCCTCTCTTCAGAGGGCTTAGAACTGTCCAGGTAAAAATACATGGGAATAGACAAACATAATAAAACATAATTCCTCTTGATGCTGATAATTATCATCTATAAGTATATTTGAAGGAAATCACAGAATACTTTGGTTTATACCTAAAGGCGGAATAGATACTTGTGCAGAAAACAGAGGATTCCAGGGAAACAGGGAACAATGTTGAAGAGGAAAACGAATGTAGGAGTATCACAATGCTAGTTCTATCATGGACTTAAATATTTTCCAATTATTTGAAGCACAAGCATTGTCCCGATTCTTCTCAAAGGGTCAAAAATTGAGAAAACTGTGTTCAGCCCAAGCTTCTAGCAGCAAGTGACTTTGTCCACCAGATAAGGTTGAAATAAATACTGCCAATGATAAAACAGGTTAAAAAAAATGATCACAGCAAATAAAATGCAGACAGGGAGCAGTCAATTGAAAAGTGACATCTAGGGTCATCTGGGTATCTCACTGGGTTAAGTGTCTGCCTTCATTCAGTTCAGGTCATGTTCCTGGGATCCTGGGATGGAGCCCAAATGGAACTCCCTGCTGAGCAGGGAGTCTGGTTGTCCTCCCTCTACCCCTCCCTCTGCTTGTGCTCTCTCTCTGCTCTCAAATAAATAAAATCTTCATTTAAAAAAAGGTGACATCTACAACAGCAGTAACAGCAGCAGCACCCTGCTGTCATTCCCGGAGATAAAAATAAAGAAACAGCATTTGGAAAGAATGTGGAAAGGAGGCAAAGTCTTCTGGAGAAGTCAACTGAAAGAAAGTTGGTACCAAAAGATTGCAGTGGAAGCCCCAAAGACAAATCATTGCCCATAATTTGAAGAGCACCCCTTAGCACTGAAATAAATACTAAATAATAACTTTATTTAAAAATAATACCTAAATAAATAAATAAATAAGGAAGGAGCACCCATGAGAAAAAGATTTGGACTGAATAAGATGGAGATTTTCCTTTGATAGAGTTAACCTAACAAGTGTTAAGATTCCGATTTTTTTTCTTTTAAGATTTTATTTACTTGTTAGAGAGAGAGAGAGAGTGCACGAGCATAGGCAGAGTGGTAGGCAGAGGCAGAGGGAGAAGCAGGCTTCCTGCCGAGCAAGGAGCCCGATGTGGGACTCGATCCCAGGACACTGGGATCATGACCTGAGCCGAAGGCAGCTGCTCAACCATCTGAGCCACCAAGGCGTCCCAAGATTCCGACTTCTAACTACTAGCATCAAATGGCTATATCTAGGACATAACCCAGCATTCCCACTTCAATAAATCATTCTTATAAAATTATAGCATGAATACATGGAGATAGATACACAAAAAGTCCTATGAGGTACTAGTTGTGATATAAAAAGTTAAAAATAAATATTCATCTATAAGAGAATTATTATGCTATATAGTGTATCAAAATGCACCATTCTGGAAGAAGTTATTTATGTGTTCAATAAATAGTGAGAAATTACAAAGAACCCAAGCATTGTGCCAGGAGCTAGGGACACAGACATGAAGACTGATATGGTCTCTGCCCTTATGGAGGTTGTAGTCTGGAAAACTAGACAGATAAATACCAAGTATACAATGATGCATGCAAACAAAGAGGAAAATGAGATGTTGTAATGGAGAATAACAGGGAGAAATGGGGAGAAGGTGAGAGATTTCAATATTTAATTAAATAGATAAATAGATCTTTTAAGGTAATATTTAAAGTGAAATCTATGGAATCAATAAGAGAGTCACTGTTAAAAAAAATAGTAATAATAAATTAAAAAGCAGAAAGAACAGTGTTCCAGGCAGGGGAAATTGAGGGTAAGAACGTAGGTGAAGATGCAAGAGAGGGGATACTCAGGAGGGTCATATATCCAAATAGATGAGAGGGTATAGGATCCACTTATAAGTGGAGGGATGGAAAAAAAAAAAATAAGTGGAGGGATGGACCTTTAATAGCAGGAAAGACACAGACCACATTTTAATATAAGAAAATAAATAAGATGGTGACAATTGTCATAGGCATATATCTACTTAATGGTCAGAAAATGAGGATATTAGTTCTAATCTACTATTTTCTATTTTCCTCCATGAATCATATGTGAGCAGAGAAAGGAGAGATAAAAGTTAGGTGAAAGATGAAAAGAAAAGTAAGTTATAAAATAATTTTCCCAGAAAACAGGCAAGAGAATCTATTAAAAATATATAGCAGAATTTTCAAGACAGTGTTGAAAGTCCATAGATAATTGCATACAGTGCAAATATGCATATTAATTACTCTTGCTGTAATTAATATACTTCATTTTCTTTGTTTGGCTTTCCACTTGGCAACACCTCCAGATTTAACACATGTGGAAAAAAAGAAAACTGTGGAAATGACAAAAACAAAACAATTAAAAACATAATGAGATTTAAACAAGGATATATACATTATGAGCAGCCAGGTAAATAGTGCTAAATAGAATTACATTCAAATTATTAAAATAACTAAAGTTGCAAACAAAATATGACTCATTTTAACATTATTTACCAAATGAAATAAACTAAAATGAATCTCTTCCTAAAATAACTTTTTAAAATGTTACCTTTTAAAGTGTCTCAGATTAAAAAAAATATATATATATGGGCAGGTAGGAAATTTAAAATAAAAAGCAGAAGACTTTGTATGACCTAAACATAGGTACTGTGTTGTGCCAGATTTTAGCTGACATTTCTCTATATATAACCTATAATAGGTCCAGCACTTACTTTTTTTAAAAATTTTTTTATTTTTTATAAACATATATTTTTATCCCCAGGGGTACAGGTCTGTGAATCACAGGGTTTACACACTTCACAGCACTCACCAAAGCACATACCCTCCCCAATGTCCATAATCCCACCCCCTTCTCCCAAACCCCCTCCCCCCAGCAACCCTCAGTTTGTTTTGTGAGATTAAGAGTCACTTATGGTTTGTCTCCCTCCCAATTCCATCTTGTTTCATTGATTCTTCTTCTATCCACTTAAGCCCCCATGTTGCATCACCACTTCCTCATATCAGGGAGATCATATGATAGTTGTCTTTCTCTGCTTGACTTATTTCGCTAAGCATGATATGCTCTAGTTCCATCCATGTTGTCGCAAATGGCAAGATTTCATTTCTTTTGATGGCTGCATAGTATTCCATTGTACTTTTTTAAATGTTTTATTTCTATAGAACATACAATGTAACTAATTAAATGCCAATTGATGGTTTTAATTTTTAAATAATTATATACCCTTTACCCATTCTCTTACTCCCTGTACCCCACCTGTGACAACAACCAATCTGTTCTCTGTATCTTTGAACTTGATTGTTTTGTTTATTTGTTTGAGATTCCATATGTAAGAGAGATTGTACAGTAGTCTTTCTCTGACTTAATTCTTTCAATCATAATGTCCTTGAGGTCCATCCATGCTGCAAAAAAGGCAAGATTTCATTCTCTTTTATGGCTGAGTAATATTCCATTGTGCATATGCACCACATTTTCTTTATTCATTCATCCATCAACAGATACTTCTTTCCGTATCTTGGCTATTGTAAATAATGCCACAATGAACATGGGGGTACATGTATCTTCTCAAGTTAATATTTTCTTCTTCAAATACTCAAAAGTAGAAATGTTAAATCATATGGTAGCTCTATTTTCAACTTTTTTTTTTATTTTTTAAGATTTTATTTATTTACTTGACAGAGAGAAATCACAAGTAGACGGAGAGGCAGGCAGAGAGAGAGAGAGAGAGAGAGGGAAGCAGGCTCCCCGCTGAGCAGAGAGCCCGATGCGGGACTCGATCCCAGAACCCTGAGATCATGACCTGGGCCGAAGGCAGCGGCTTAACCCACTGAGCCACCCAGGCGCCCCTATTTTCAACTTTTTGAGGAACCTCCATACGCTCTTCCATAGTGGCTACACCAGTTTATAGTTCCACCAACAGAGCACAAGTGTTCTCTTTTCTCCATATTCTTACCAACGTTTGTTATTGTCTTCTTGATACTAGCCATTCTGACTGGTATGAGGTGGTATCTTATCATGGCTTTGACTTGAATTTCCCTAATGACTGATGACATGAATATCTTTAATGTGCCTGTTGGCCATTTGTATGTCTTTTTTAGAAAATAGCTATTCATATCTTCTGCCCATTTTTTAATTGACTTGTTTGTTGCTTTGCTATTGAGTTGTAGGAGTTCTTTATATATTTTGGATATTAGCTTCTTATCATATATATGATTTACAAATGCATTCTCTCATTCAGTAGGTTGTCTTTTATAATCCCAATTATTTATTTTTGCTTTTGGAGCCAGATTCAAAAAATCATCTCTAAGACATATATCAAGGAGCTTGCTATCTATGTTTTTTATTTCTTGGAATTTATGGTTTCAGGTATTTCATTTGAGTCGTTAATTCATTTTCAGTTAATTTTTGTGCATGGTACGATAGCAGTTGCATTTTATTCTTTTGCATGCTGCTATCCAATTTTTCCAACACCATTTATTAAAGAGACTGTCCTTTCCCTACTATGTATTCTTGGATTCTTTGTCACTAATTAATTGACCAATAGGTGTAGCTTTGTTTCTGGGCTTTCTATTCTGTTCCATTGATTTTTTTGTCTGTTTTTATATCGATGCCATACTCTTTTAATTATTATAGCTTTCTAATGTAACTTAAAAGTTAAATATTGAAGTCAAGGAATGTGATCCCTCCAGCTTTGTTTTTTTTTCTCAAGATTGCTTTGGATATTTAAGGTGTCTTGTGATTCCTTAAAAATCCAACATTATTGTTCCATTTCTTTGAAAAAATGCCATTGGGATTTTGACAGGGATTGCATGGATTCTGAATATTGCTTTGAGGTGTGTGGACATTTTAACAAGATTTATTCTTCAAATCTATGAGCATGAAATATGTTTCCATTTACTTGTGTCTCTAGCTTTTTTTCATTAATGCTTAGTATATTCAATATATATTCTTTCACCTCCTTGGTTGAATATCTTTTTAACTATTTTATTCATTTGATGAAATTGTAAATGGGATTGTTTTCTGATTCTCTTCCTGGTAGTTTATTATTAGTGTACAGAAATGCAACACATTTTTGTGTACTGGTTTTGTATACTACAACTTTACTGAATTCATTCATTTAACAGTTTTTCTATGAAGTCTTTAAGGTTTTCTATATGTAATATCATGTCATCTGCAAATAATGACAGCTTATTAAAGTGTCAGTCTGAGGAGCAGACATCTTCTGTAACACATACATTTAGAGCTTGCTGGAACACTCTCCAGAGGTAGGAAATGGCAGGTATAATCTTTGTACTTTTACTTTGACACATTCCAGAGCACCAGGGTGTCCAGGAAGGGAGCTTTTACATGGATCTGGTGCTCTAATTTTTGTGGCTGCCGCAACAGGACGCCTCCTGACTGGCTGGCTCTAGAGGCCAGAGATGCTTGTGTTTGGTCCCATGGGACTGTAATAATTGATGTCATCCAGAAAAAAGCTCATACCCCTATTCAGTGCCCTGATTTTTGTGTCTGCTGCCAGGGAATACCTTCATATTGTCTGGCTCTGGCTTTCAGTGGGGTTTTACACTCATGAGACTTACAGGACTCTAGCCAATGAAGAAAGAGTTCTTCAACAGCTATTACCCCTAAGGCACAGCAGGAGACAACAGACCCAGAAGCTTGGTCTTTCTGTGAAGGAGGCCTTTTAGCTAATCACCATGGCTGAGGTCTGGGGGACAGGCTTCTAATCAAACACACATCTAGAGGTTGACTATAATTCTTTCCAGAATCATTGGAGGATGGGTGTTTTCTTTACCCTCTCTCTCTGCTTCAATCCAGAGTTCCAGTGTCTCCTGGAGGGGAGCTTCATACACAGTTGGTACTAGGTTTTTTGTTTTGTTTTTGTTTGTTTATTTTTGTTTTTACATATGACACCCTGGGTTTTTACATCTGACATCCAGGGACACCCCTTGGTTCTGGGGAGTTTGCGTTCCTGGGTCCCCTGGGACCCATCAGAAAGATGGTTCTTAGCTGGCTGGAACTCCAAGGGCAGTGTGAAAACAGCAGATTGGGCACACCCCTACCAGTCTTTTTGTCAAGGAAGTCTCTTGGCTTGTCCTGGAGCTTCGGTCTGAAGGGCAGATTTTAGGTTTGACAAACATCTAGTAGGTTATGGATTTGCTCTCAAGGAACACAGGTTGTAGATGGCATCTTGGCACTCTCCCTCTGCTTTGTTCTGCCTCACTAATACCTTCCAGAAAAAGGCTTATACACTCATTTTGAACCCTAGTTTTTGTGACTGCTGCCCAGGGGACACCACCAAACTGCCTGGCCAGTGGGGCTATCCTAGAGGACTGTTTATATTTCCATGCTTTTAAAGCTGCTGCCTGAGGAATCTGACTTACATATAAACTGAATTTAAGTGCTGAGATCCTCTCCTTAAGAATACTGACAGGTCTTGACACATTCTAAACTACTGGGAGTTATCAAAATATAACAGGCTGCTTAGATAAGCACAAAGCTTTGAGAGATGATGAAGAGCTGGGACTGGGTTGAATGACAAGATTCATGAGGCCCCTCCTTCAAGACTGGGAAAGCTGGTTGTCTCACCTAACTTACAGAAACTACCACAGAGAGTCCAGCAAAATGAAAAAGAAAAAACAAAAAACAACAACAACAAAACAACAACCAAAGAAACAGAGAATATGTTCCAAATGAAAGAACAAGATAAAACCTCAGAAAAAAATTCATGAAATGGAGATAAGTAGTTTACTTGATAAAGAGTTTAAAATAAAGGTCTTAAGGATGCTTAATGAACTACAGAGAAGAATGGATGACCAATGGAAAGTTCAACCTAGAGATGGAAAATATAAGAAAGTACCAAATAATTTGTAGAGCTGAAGAATCAATAATTGAACTGGAAAATATAATAGATAGGTTCAACAGCAAATAAGATGAAGCAAAAGAAAAGATCAGTCAACTCTAAGGCAAAGCAGTGGAATTCACCCCATCAGAACAGCAAAAAAAAAAAAAAAAAGAGAGAAGGTGAGGATAGTTTAAAGGCTTATGAGACAACATCAAATGGGCTAAAATTCATATTATAGGGGTGCCATAAGAATAAGAGAGAGAGAATGAAGCAAAAATCTTGTTTGAAGAATTAATGGCTGCAATCTTTCCTAACCTGAAGAAGGAAACAGACATCCAGTTCCAGAAGCCCAGCAAGTTCCAAACAAAATAAACCTAAAGAAAGCCACAAGACATATTACAATTAAAATGTCAAAACGTAAAGACAAGGAGAGAATATTAAAAGCAGTAAGAGAAAGGGGCACCTGGGTGGCTCAGTCAGTTAAGCAACTGCCTTTAGCTCAGGTCATGATCCTGAAGTCCTGGGATGGAGTCCTGCATGGCATTGGGTTCCCTGCTTAGCAGAGAGTCTGCTTCTCCCTCTCACCCTACCCCCAACTCTCTCATTCTCTCTCTCTCAATTAAATAAATAAAATATTTTTAAAAATCTATTTTAAAAAATAGCAATAAGAGGAAAAGATTATTATTTACAGAGAAATCCCCATAAGAGTATCAGATTCTTTAGCAGAGACTTTGCAGCCCAGAGGGAGTACAGAATATATTCAAAGTGCTGAAAGGGGGGAAAAAACAAACAAACAAACTTAAAACCAAGAATATTTAACCAGGCAAAGTTATCATTCAAAATTGAAGGAGAGATAAAGAATTTGCCAAACAAGCAAAAACTAAAGGTCAGTTTTATAAGAAATGTTAAAGGGACTTCATTAAGCTGAGAAGAAAGGGTGTTAATTGGTAACAAAAAAATAAGAAAGAATAAATCTTATTAGAAAGGTAAATAAATAGTAAAGGTAGTAAATAGTAAAGGTAGTAAAATTAGTAAAACTAGTATGAAGGTCAAAAGATAAAAATACTTAAAGTAACTATTATTGGTTAACTGAACATAATATAAATAAATAATAAATAAAATAAACTAGCTAAGATTAAAATAATTAGCTAATGGATACACAAGTAAAATGTCATATCAAAATCATAAAACATGTAGGAGGGAGTAAAAATATTGAGTTTTACAACAGGATCAAAATTAAGTTGTTATCAACTTAAAATAGACTGTTATAGATATAAGTTATCATAAGCAAAACTTATGTCAAAGACAAAGAAAAAATCTATAGTAAATATGCAAAAGAAAATAAAGAAAGGAAGTGTACCACTAAAGAAAGTCATCAAAACTCAAAGGGAGAGACCAAGAGAAGAAAGAAACAGAGGAATTAAACAGCCAATAAACAGTAAGATGACAACAATTATTACCTATGAACAATTAATGTAAATGACTAAATTCACTAATCATTTTTTGATGTAAGCATTCATTAAATATTCATTTATTCAGTGCCTCAGTCTAAAAAAATACAATGTCAAATGCTTCAGGGAACGCAAAGTTGAGTTATATAGAAAGACTTCCCTCCAATAATAAGGGAACATCTATTCTCAGAAAATGCTCTTTTCAGATTTTAGCACACCACCCTTTCAAATTCCTTGTCTTAGATTACTGCTCTTGCTCCCATCTTCCCAGTTTCTCTTGCTTGGTTCTGTATTTTGAGAGGTAATTGAAGATTTCCTTTATTAATCCATGGAACACTGCTCTCCAGTGTACTAGTGAGGCTCAGCCCGCCATACTCTCTACTTGCATTACCCTTCACCCTCACACACATGGAGCACAGAGGACCCCAACAGTTAAGGACCATTATCAGTGTGACTGGTGTGTCTAATGTGGAAAAAAATGAGAGTGAAAGAAGTAGTCTGAGTTAATTACATCAAATAAGGAACTCTTTGCTTTTTTCCTATACCTCTAAAATACATAAAATACATTCCTAGATCTCTAAAATACATAAAAAGATAACAAAAGTACAATTTTCAAAAACTGATCTACCAGAGACCAAATGGAAATGTATATACTAAAGTGAACATGCTCATAAATCTAATTCAGAAATAGTTTTTGTAATGGTTGGAATTAATCATTATTTCCCTCTGGACCCCTCTTGACTGATGGAGGTAAAAAGTATGCAATATACTTGCTTAAAAAAAATAACAAATAGAAGACTCACCTGTCATAAGAACTAAAAATGTGGAATTAGTGCAGCATCTGGCAGATATTTAGTAATCATGCCAAATAAAACAGATGGAAGTCATGCTTTGAAATCTGTTTATTTTTTATGGCCTGGAATGACAACGGACAATAGGTCAAATATTATACTAAGAGTGGTAATTGTCCTTTATTCAAGAAGAATAAAATGAGTATCTTCAAACTCTTTTTGACTAGTTGTCTTCTCCCCAAAAGACTTTTCAGATTAGTTTATATACCTTTTAATTTACAAGATAGAGTATCACTTTGAAAAGTTGGTCATGGTATTTTTCAGCCTAAAAAAATAGGATAGAAGAATAGAAGTTAAAGAATTATTATTCTACCTTATAACCCATATCTTAGAACCCTATCTACACAGATCAAAGGACTACAGAGTAAACACAAAGCTACTGTCATTATCAGAGAAGTATGTACATGTTACACACAGGCACATACAAACACACAGAGTTTATTTATATGACATATAGCATCATACTCATAAATCTTAATCCACTGCAACAATTTAGCCTTCGAAATCTTAAATGCTATTGCTGATCCTTGGCTTCCATTCCTGGTTGCTTAGTCTCTGACTGCGACGCACTCACTCCCTGGAACATCCAAATGTCACTGCAATTCATCCACCAAATTTGCATTCTTTAATCACATAATTTGTTGTCTTTTATGAGTTCAAACAGATTTTTCTTTAATGTGTAATGATCTCATAACCTCTTGAACCTCCAAAATATAGTAAAATACATGTTTTTGCCATCAGAGTGATATAAAAAAATAATAGCCAGTCACTTTCAGGGTTATTCAACCAAGGTGAGATTTGTTACTTTGGGCAACCCTAAATTTGCAAAATTTTCTTAATGGAATCTCTAACAGTATGGACTATCATACAGCTTTGGCAAAATCATGCATAGAAAAAATATAGACTGGGATGCCTGGGTGGCTCAGTCAGTTAAGCATCTGCCTTCAGCTTCAATCATGATCCCAGAGTTCTGGGATCTAGACCTGCATCAAGCTCCCTGCTCAGCGGGAAGCCTGCTTCTCCCTCTATCTATCGCCCCCCCCCCTGCTTATGTTCCCTCTCTCGCTGTCTCTGTCTGTCAAATAAATAGTCTTTAAAAAAGAAAAGAAGAAAAAACATAGTAATATTAATAAAAAATCTCTCAGTTGGATGATTCTTACTTATTCTGTAAAATTTCCCACTTGATGCTTGAAAATGTTCTCTGGGTTTTATTTCTAGTTAATAAATTCAGTATTTATTTTACATTTACCATTTACAGAGCATTGTGTTAGGTACTTTAAGGAACAAAGGAAACAGAGACCCTACCTCTAAGTAGCTTGTCAATTAAATTGAAAAGCAAGGTAAAAATTTGTGGCAAGGTTTCTAAAATAAACACAAGAGGAAATTTTGTGAGATGGCTTGTAACTTTTCTTCCCTCCTGTCTCCCATCTTTACTTTTATTAGCTAATTTACATGAGAGCTTTTAGTAGTTTTGCTAAGAAGAAAGAAAGGCTAATAAGAGAGGTGTGTTGCTTGGTGCACAAACCCATGGGAGAGGAAAGAGAAAGATACAACATCAATTACTGGCTGGAACCATTTTTGAACTCTGGTTAGAGCATAAAATCATGCCGCTTCATGGGGGAGAAGGGAGAATGGAATGCAAGTAATTAAATTCAGTGTGAAGTTGGAGAACAAGTTCATTTTTACCTTTGTGTTATATCCTAGGGATCTGTGCAGTTTTGACTCACTAAAAGGTCAAAAAATCCAACACTAGAAATCCCTGTGTTTAACAGAACATCAGGAACAAGTACAATACCCACTGAAGGGCCTTCTTGCAGTAGTGGTGGCCATTTTGAGGCACGACTCTCAAATGGTTAGTGAGAAGGATGGAAACAGCCTTCTTCCCAAGTATATTACAATGGCCCTTGGGACCGTGGAAATAACAGAGATGCCAAGAGGTGGTGCCTAAGTCCTATAGCGATGTAAGATGGAGCTAATGAATTATTAAAAACCACAGATGAAGCCCAGAAAACAATTAAGGATAGAACACAGTTAAATACAAAATTGTGAGGTAGGAATCCCTTTTGTCACAGAATTTCATAGGTGGTTGAAGGCTGAAATAGTAAGTAAAGTCTTTATCAAAGTGTTGAGAATAATATGGGACACTGAAGGATTTGTGGTTCTTACGGACTATGTTATAATTTATATATTAAAATCTAACCCCCAATTTGATGGTATTAGGAGGTGGGGCCATTGGGAGAGATCATTAGATCTTGAGGGTGTAACCCTCATGAATGGGATTAGTGCCCTTACAAGAAGGGAAAAGAGAGCTAACTCTCTTTCTGCCATGAGACTAAAAATTGGCAGTGTACAACCAAAGGTGATATTTTGTCAGAACTGGATCATATTGTCACCCTGCCTCAGACTCTCAACCTCCAGAACTTTGAGAAAAAAGTATCCGTTGTTTAAACTAAAAAGGAAGGAAGGAAGGGAGGGAGGGAGGGAGGGAGGGAGGGAGGGGAGGGGAGGAACAGAAGGAAGGACAGGTAAGAAAGGAAATCAAAAGAACAAACATTATTCTGGTGATAAAAATTCTTCAACATGGAAGTTTCAGTGGTATGATGGGAGCTAAAACTAAGTCTAGTGCTGTAAAATAATGGGGATCAATAAAATGGAGACAGTAAACATTGATCATTCAGTGTAAAAGTCTGTCAGTGAAAGATTTCAGCTTTTCCTTAACTTAAAAAGCTTTTCTTAAAAAGTATATTTGAGGGCAGAAAACATGAAACCTTTAAAGTAAAGACGGAGCACGACAGTACTGTTAAGTGTGGGAGCAAATTTCTTGAATCTATCCCCGTTTTCTGCATTTCCATGTTGCAATGCCCCTCTGCTGAGGCACGCCTCTAAGGTTACCCCTTTTTAGACAGAAACCCTGGGCTCAGAATGCCTCCACTGCCCCATCAATTTACCAGTGAAGTTTCTCTTTTCTGAGCTGAAGATCATTAACTTACTCATATTTGAAAACATAAACTGACTTTTAGTTACTATTATGTTAACATGCTTTTTTTTTTCAATGAATGTATTTTTTTTTAAAAGAGTGACTGATTGATTTGAGAGAGAGAAAGGACAAGGCACAAGCAAGTTAAGTGGGAGGAGGAAAAGCAGACTTCTGCTGATCAGGGTGCCCATGTGGGGCTTTATCCCAAGACCCTGAGATCATAACCTGAGCCGAAGGCAGATGCTTAACTTACTGAGCCACTCAGGTGCCCCCCCCCACACAACTATATGTATATATATATTTTTAAATTTATTCAGTATTTTTTATAAACATATAATGTATTTTTATCTCCAGGGATACAGGTCTGTGAATTGCCAGGTTTACACACTTCACAGCACTCACCATAGCACATACCCTCCCCAATGTCCAAAACCCCACCCCCCTCTCCCAACCCCCCCTCCCCCCAGCAATCCTCAGTTTGTTTCGTGAGATTAAGAGTTACTTAAGAGTTACTTATGGTTTGTCTCCCTCCCAATCCCATCTTGTTTCGTTTATTCTTCTCCTATCCCCTTAACCCCCCCATGTTGCATCTCCACTTCCTCATATCAGGGAGATCATATGATAGTTGTCTTTCTCTGATTGACTTATTTCAATAAGCATGATACCCTCTAGTTCCATCCATGTCGTCACAAATGGCAAGATTTCATTTCTTTTGATGGCTGCATAGTATTCCATTGTGTATATATACCACCTCTTCTTTATCCATTCATCTGTTGATGAACATCTAGGTTCTTTCCATAGTTTGGCTATTATAGACATTGCTGCTATAAACATTCGGGTGCATGTGTCCCTTCGGATCATTACTATATATATATTTTTAAGAGAGAAAGAAAAGTCTTAGTCTAGAGAAACGATTCTCTAATGGGAATTTTAAACCCTGAAACAATTAGAAAGGCCAACAAGAAGAAGTTATGTTGGATTAGAAGGCAGGGGACAAACTAAGGGAGGCTGGAGGAGAGGTGGATGGGGTAACTGGGTGATGGGCATTAAGGAAGGCACTTGAAGTAATGAGCACTGGGCATTGTATATAACTGATGAATCACTAAATTCTACCACTGAAAATAATAATACAGTATATGATAATTAAATTGAATTTAAATGAAAAATTTTTTAAAAAAGAAGGCAGGGGAAAGAAATGACTTCCTTAAACTATTCATAGAACATGAGGTGAAGGGCACCTGGGTGGCTCAGTGCGTTAAGGCCTCTGCTTTCGGCTCTGGTCATGATCCCAGGGTCCTGCGATTGAACCCCACATTGGGCTCTCTGCTTGGCAGGGAGCCTGCTTCCCCACCCCACCGCCCCCACCGCCTGCCTCTCTGTCTGCTTGTGATCTCTGTCTGTCAAATAAATAAATAAAATAAAGAACATGAGGTGAAACTCAGAGATCTTATCTATTTTACCTCTAAAATTACTTGGTTTTATATCCTCTATTTTCTGTTTAATTATCAAGTAATTTGATATATTCAGGAATTTGGTAGCCAAAAATTAAAGAATATACAGTATTAGAAGTCAACCTAAATATCTGCCTAGTTAGGAGATATGTCATTTGTAGGTTAAAATTGTTATTTTTATTTTAGTACTGATTTTTTTATCATGACTTTTTTTTCAATTTTATTTTTTCAGTGATCCAAGATTCATTGTTTATGGACTACACCCAGTGCTCCATGCTATACATGCCCTTCTTTATACCCACCACTAGGCTCATCTAACCCCCCGTCCCCCTCCCATCCAAAACCCTCAGTTTCCGACTGTGGACTCTGAGAAACAAACTGAAAATTGTTATTTTTAAGTTAAAATATATAAAATATTTTATCTCCTCTTACATAAGAAATTCTAATCTTTGCCACATTTCTTATAACCTTTAATATGGAAGAAGAAAGAAGAAAGATATATGGTTGTTGATCTGGTTTTCTGATTTTGTGGTATCTTTTGTGCTTTTCAAATGCCTTGAACTTCCTTTGAATCGACAGAATACATAGGTGAAATTTTTATATAAAAATTGGAGTGAAGTTTGATAACTGTGAAAAAGTCCTGGTTAAATAAAATTAGTACTTGCTTTGATATATCAGATAATACCAGAAAACAATGCATTTTGAATTCTTACATATTTTATTAGTTAAATGTTTTCAAATAACAATAAGGCTTTTGGAAATAAAAATAATTTAGTCTACACAAACTTTTTCACTAATGGTTTTTATTTTGTGGTGTATCTCAGTTTTTTATTCCACTGCCTTGATTTTTTAAAGTTGTTCTTTGTGACACTATCTGCCTATGATTACACACATGAAAAGTTTGTCACAGCTTTTCCTCAATCCTAACTCTGCCCCTCAAATAAAACACAAGGGGGAGAAAACTGCTCAATTGGTTTTCTGGGCTCTCACAACACCACATATATGGTGTTAATCTCTTAAACTCAGCAAACTGTTGATGTATAAAAAACAATATTCTCCAAGTGCCGAGGGTCAAGTAGTGCAAAGATACTTAAAATGATACAGAAGGCCCATGTCTCTACTACAAAAAGAATTACTGAACTGCTGTTTGCAATGCTCTATTTTGTATGTAACTTTTCTTGGCAACAGATGCAGTATTTATAGTAAAGTCTATCACCGTTTATTAATGTTATACATTAGAGTTATTTGCTACTCTAAAAATGATATGCTAAAATATGCCGAAGCATTTTAGAATAAAACAAGAAAAATGAACTGACAATTTATTAATTGCATTTCATTGTTTCATAATAGAACATGATAAACCTTGAATAAAACAACATAAATATATCAATTCCATTTAGTATAATTGTTCTAACCATTTATAATGAAGTCTCCAGAGAGTTCTTTTCTATTCATTTTCCCTAAAATTGCAAGAGATTTTTTCCCTTTCTTTATTTCCTTCTGCCATTGTTTAAAACAGTTGCTCTCCAGTAATGCACAGGCAAGCAGAAGAATACAGCAGTAACCTGAATGTGCATGTGTCCAGAGAATTGACAAATAACTTACTAATTGGAATATTTCAACTCAGTGTGATTTGGGAAGTCTTGTTGAAGGTATAGTGTATCTTGCATGTTGTTTCTTGCAAGACAAAATGACTCAAAGGACCAGTCTCAAAGCTCTAGTAACAGATACTAAAATAGATATATTATTAAATGTATACCAGTGACTCAGTTTACCATAAGAAGCAACTCGACCATGTATTTTAGATACCATGTTTTTGAAGATTGCATAATAAACCTGCTTCAGCTTTGAGGAACTGGTATATATATATAGGAATACCTAGCAACTCAAAAGCTGAGTTAGATATAGGCTCAATGGTCACAGTGTCTGTGTTAAAAACACATGGAGGAGAAATGTACATTTACATGAAAATTTATCGGCTAAAGGCCATAAATTCTTCACTTATACGTTTGTGTTCCTGATAACTTTGAAAACATTAAACCTGTATGCCTTCCTCCTTCACATGTGGGACGAGTCTATTTTAATACCAAGAAGAGAGCAGAAACAGGGTTGGCAGAAGAGCAAGAAAACAAGTAGACTTGAACTGTGTCTGAATATTCAGCATACAAGAAAGTCAGTAACTCGTATCAGCAGAGAGAAGATGGATAGTCACATGGAGAACAATTAAAATGGACCAATTTTTTACATTATATATCTGGTTAAGTTCTAAAAGGATCAGAGAGCTGTCACATTCAATAAATATAGCAAAACAAGTACTAGAAGAAACACAAATTAAGTTTTCTCTAATTTCTGTTTGGGGAAAATTTTTCCTAACAAATATCAAAATCCAGGGCTACCTAGGTGAGTCAGTGGGTTAAGTCTCTGCCTTCGGCTCAAGTCATGATCTCAGGGTCCTGGGACTGAGCCCCGCATCTGGCTCTCTGCTCAGCAGGGAGCCTGCTTCCCCCTCTCTCTGCCTGCCTCCCTGCCTACTTGTGATCTCTCTCTGTCAAATAAATAAATAAAATATTTTTTTAAAAAATCAAAATCCAGAAGGAATAAATGGAAAATGGCTAATCTCATTAAATTTTAAGCTTTCACAAGGAAAGTTCACCTGAGTGGCTCAGTAAATTAAACATTCCATTCTTGATCTCAACTAGGTCTTGATCTCGGGGTTGTGAGTTCAAGCCCCATGTTGGGCTCCATGCTGGGCATAGAGCCTACATAAAAACAAAACAAAACAAAACAAAAAAATAAAAACAACAACAAAAAAAAAACTTTCACAAAAGGAAAACACCTTAAGCAAAGTAAAAAGACAAGCTGAGGGAAAAAAATACTGCAATCATATCATAGGCAAAGGGGTAGTGTCCTTAATATACTATTAACTTCTAATAAAAGGAAATAAAAGCACCAAAATTCTAAATGGTCTGTGGCTTTCAACAATTTTCAGTCTTTCTTAAAATCACAAGACCATTTCTCACCTATCTAGAGTGAATACAATACAAAAATTTAACAATGTAACCTATAGATGAAGCTGTTGGGAAATGCATTCTAATACACTGCAGTTGGAATGCAAAATATCATAACCTATAAAGAGAGGAATTAGTAGCATCTAACAAAATTTCATATATATTAACCCTTTGATGTAGCAATCCCACTTCCAGGAAACTATTCCAAAATATTCTGGTAAAATACACACAAGATGGTTTATTATAGCATCTTTGCGATAGCATAGGGCTTGAAACAAAGCAAATCTCCATCAAACTGAGAATTAGTCATGTATCTGAACACAACAGAGTACTGTGCAGGTCTAAAAGATAATGAGGAATATCTTTTTATACCACCATGCTATGATCTCCCAGAAAGGTGAAATATATCAAGGTGTAAAACTGCATGTGCCATACATATGCTACTGTTTACTTAAGGAAATGAATATATATATATGATAAAATTTATATTACAATATAGTAATAAATTATATTACAAAATTTATTGTAATATCATAATAGTATAAAATTTATATTATAAAATAAAAAATAATGACTGCTATGAATTGAAACATGTGACATATGTTTATATCCATCACTTTGTAAAGATTCTATTAAAAAGCAAAAAAAAAAAAAAATTAAGAAAATCTTATTGGTTTCCTTCAGAGGATATTAATGAATTGGCTCATTTTTCACAACTGGTAAATAAAGGAAAAGATCAAGCAGGTATACCACCTTTCCCAACCAACCATAATTCAGGTTCACTAACTAGTTGGTGAGGGTACCAAATGTTTATAAAATCATTCTAGTTAAAAATGATAAAATAAAATCATTCCAGTTAAAAATGATAAAATAAAAATATCACAATCACATCCTAATATGAATCTGAGCAATGATCATCAATTGTTATAACATCAAAAAAGTTAACTAGACACTATGTGTTTCTTCATGGACATACCCAAAACTACCTCTAAAGTGTTCTTGCCAAAAACAAACAAACATCCTACCCTGGACCTAATTGTGGACAAAGTTCTTGCCCCCTATTCCCATCTATGTTTTATGCCATCATCTGTGGAAATCAACAACCGTGAATCACTAATCTGAGGGACAGGGTGGATCCTTTCCCTCTTGTGATGAGTTTTCATTCTTTCCTTTGACTTCCTAAACATCATTTCTCTCCCCTGTTCCCTTCCTTCTGTTGCCAGGAGTACCAATAATGCAAACTTTACTTTTAGAAAACAAGAGTAGAGGGATTGGCAGCCAATGACAATGGGAATTAGACACACAAGGCTTTGTTTATGGAATGTGAGGAATAGGAGCTGGAGCCTAGGCAAGGTCAGCAATGCAGCTGAGGACTCTGGTGGAAGATTATCAGATGGTGGATAAACACATTCAGTCTCAGATCCAGTGCCCACCGTTACCCATACATCCGAGCACCTATTTCCATACACCCTTTGTGACATTTGGGAAGACAAGGAACAATGCCAGGAAGATTCTTTATACACTAATTGTTAAACAATGAATATAATATCCTTAGGAGTAGGAATTATGTCCTCTTGGATCTTTGTGGCACATATATCACATTACCTAGGACATTGCTGTGTATATGATAAACATTCAGCAACTAACTAGTGGACGTAAGACAATGTAAGAATAAGTTGATAATTATAAATGATTAAAAAAATGTGTGTCATCATAGGCTACTGAAGTTCTTGACATTCACTGAAGATATATTTGTTAAACTGCAACATTAAAATGTTGTTTAAAAATCTGGAGACTAAAGAAAAAGGGTGAGAATTAATGAGGTAAGCATACCATTTAAGAAGTTAGAAAAAGAACCACAAAATAAATCCAAAGATAGTTGAGAAAGGGAATCATGAAGATAAAAACAAAAATCCCCCAAACAGAGAAAATTAGATACATTAGAATAGCAACAAACTTTGCATATTTGAGCGCCAGAGTAGATCATTTCTTTTAACCTGCAAAGTAAATCCTTTCTATACTAAAAATAATTGTCAATAATAATCATGAAATGAAATAATAATGGCCACAAAAGACACACAGAAAGTGTGTCTTGAACTTATATACAATCAAGCCAGTAGAAATATTTTTTAAAAAATCAAGGATAGAGAAAGGAGAAAATAATGGAATAATGTTTCTAAATTGTGTTACTATTTTTTATCTGGAAAAAAAAGTAAAACTTTTATCTATAAAATCTGTTACAGTAATGAATAACAACATTATAAATAATAGCAAAGGGCAATTAAATAAAAAGAATATATATTAACAAAGAATAAATTTCTATTTTAGAGGTATTTTCAAATTCCATGTTTGAATTAAAACTTTTCACCCAATAAAAGAAGTGCTACACCTAGTAGGTCCCATTCTACTTCATTGTTTAAATATTTACATGATATAAAACTCCAAGAGTAACCAAGAAGGACAATGAAGTAATTTGATTATATTTCTTGTTATCATTATTTATTTATAGTCTACTGCATAAGCATAGGAACATGTACAATCATAGCAACTGGAGACACAAAATGTCTAAAAGAAGATCTAACAAATTCAAACCATTACGAATTTACTCTCCAAATGAATGCAAATAACTGAGTCTGAGTAAGTCACAGGCAGGCTCTATAACGAGGAGTTCTCCCATTAGCTTCCAGGATGATATTTAATAATGCAAATAATAAGGACACAGTACTTTGAAATGTACATATATGTTTTCAAAACCCATAGAAACTACATTAATTATTTAGCTCTTAGGTCAATAAAAGAGTTTTTAAGGGGGGAGTATTTTGTCACTAATATTGTTTAGAATTACCAGTGCATAATGATAATAAAAAGCTTGTCTGTTTAACCATTGTTTTTAAATTTTCTACAGACAATACACCTCCTAATTGCCTGGGCCTGGGGAAGACCACTCTCTCTGCTCTCCCATCATGTGCCACTACTGCAAAGGTAATACCTGAAAAACCTAGCAAAATGGACAAATGTAAAAATTCTGCATAAAAGGCACAAATAAGTAATACCAGGAGAATAAAAAAAGGTGATTTAACTTTAAATGGCATAGCCACTAGAAAGGTAAGAAGAATACACTGAACAACCGTCTGACAATAAATTGGAAAGTTTTAGATGAAACAAAAATATTCCAGGAAAATATAACTTATAAAAAGTAACTGAGAAAGAAAATTTTAATAGTCAATTAATTTGAATGTTTGTTTTAATTCACAGAGAAACACTAATCACTGGGGTGATGGTAATTTCTGCCAAACATCCAAGGATGGGCACTCTAATCTTAAGCTAACTTTTTCAGAAAATACAGGAGGACAAACCTTCCACCTCATTCCATGAGATCTGCATACCCTTGATAGCAAAACTAGAAAAGGACAGGAAAAGGAAAGAAAAGGCTACTATAATTTGGAACACAAATAAAAAATTCTGAACAACATATGAACAAACTGAATATAGCGATACACAAAAAATATGAACAAGTAGGATTTATCTCCATAATATGTGTTATTTGATATTTGTTAATAGATAATTCATGTTACCTTTCTCATGTATGCAAAAAAAAAGTTTTAAAAAGTTCAACATGCATTCATGATTTTAAAAATACACTTACACTAGTAATAAAAGTTAACTTCCTTAAAAGCTACCTATGAAAAACTTAGAGCAAACATTATTTTTAATGTGGAAACTTTGGAAGCATACCCTAAAAATTTAGCTACATTTTTTCTGGTTCTGCATGTAATAAGTTTGAAAGTCATCACTGTGTTCCAACAACAAGTAAAAAGCTGAAATACTGAAAAATGATCAACTCTTCCTGGATCTGTAAAAGAGGAAAGGACACAGGGCAAAGCTCAGCCTGCAACAGTGAAGAGAAAGGTGAATACAGGGTATCACAGCTTCCTTGACTCACAAGAGAAACTGCCCTGGGAACAAGGGTCAGAGAAAGAAAAACCCAAACTGCAACTGACAAGTTTTAGCAGCTCAGTGTAGACAAACTTGAAAGCAAAAAACATTAGACAGACCCAGTCTCTGGGGGGCACTCACTATACTGTGAGATTTACCTCCAGGACCTCAACCAGATTACCAAGTAAATATCTAAGAAAAATCTCCTCTGGCTCAGGCAGGAGGAGAAGAGAAGGAACCATTCTGAAACACTCTAGAGCACTCTGTTCTAAGCAAGGACAGCTCTCAGGAGAAACTATTTTACCAGAGCATAACCTACTATTATCAGAATCTAACTGACCTGGGGAACTACCCAATTATAGCCCACTCAGCAATCCTGTCCCAATTAAGAGAGGAGAAAAATGGGCCAAAGACCTTAACAGACATCTCACCAAAAAAGATACAGAAATAGCAAAAAAGCATATGAAAGATGCTTCACGTCATATATCACCGGGGAAATGCAAATTAAAACAACAGTGAGATACCACTACATTTCTATTAGAATGGCCAAAATCCAGAACAAAATCCAGAATGCTGTCAAGGACATAGAATAAGAGGGACTCTCATTTACTGCTGGTGGGAATGCAAAACAGAATAGACACTTTGGATGACAGTTTAGCAGTTTCTTTTCTTTTCTTTCTTTCTACTTTTTTTTTCTTAATATTTTTATTTATTTATTTATTTGAGAGAAAGAGAGCGAGACAGAGCATGGGGGAGGAACGGGGAGAGAAGGCAGACAGAGAGGGAGGCAGACTTCCCTGCTGAATGGGGAGCCTAATGCAGAGATGGATCCCAGGACTCTGAGATCATGACCTGAGGCAAAAGCAGATGCTTAACCAACTGAGCCACCCGAGGCACCCCAGTTTGGCAGTTTCTTTACAAAACCAGAAGTACTCTTACCATACCATACTGCAAGCATACTCCTTGGCTATTTACCCAAAAGAGTTCAAAACTTCTGCTCATATAAAAACCTGCACATCAAAGTTTTTAGGAGCTTTATTCAAAATTGTCAAAAACTGGAAGCAACCGAGATGTCCTTCATTAGGTGGTAACTTAACTGTGGTACATGTAGACAATGGATTATTATTTAGTGCTCAAAAGAAATGATCTTTCAAGACATGGAAAGACATGGAGAAAAAAATGAATGTGTCTTACTAAGTGAAAGAAGCTAGTGTGAAAAGGCTAATGTTCTATGATTCAATACACAACATTGTAGAAAATTTGAAACTATGGAGACAGTAAAAAGATAAGTAGTTGCTAGAGATTGGCAGAGTGAGAAATAAAGAGGTGAACATAGAGAATGTTTAAGGCAGTGAAATCACTCTGTATGAAACTATAATGATGAACATATGTCATTATATATTTGTCCAAACTATAAATTGTCAACACCAACGGTAAACCATGATGTAAACAGTGGTTTTGGGTTGATGATTTATCAATGTAATTTCATCAGTTGTAACAATGCATCACACTGGTGAAGGATGTTGATAACGGGGTAAGTTGAGATTATGTAATGACAGAAGATACATGGGTTATCTCTGTACTTCCCTCTTAATTTGCTCTACATCTATACTACTCTAAAAAAATAAGACTTTCAAATTTTTAATTAAAAAATATTTTTTAAAAAATTTAGATAAAACTCAAAAACACATCTATCACCACACTAATAGATCTTCGGTATAGTAATCAGATAAGAAAATGAAACTGAATGCCTGAGACTTTAAAAAGTAGAAAAAACACTGCCATAATTGCAGATGATATTGTTTACATTGAAAATCCAAAATAAACTGTGAACAAATTATTAAAAATAAGTTTAACACAGTGTCAGGCTACAAGATATATGTGAAAGAATTTTGTTATACATCAGAAACTGATCGTAATTTTTAAAAGATATCATTTATAATAGAAACAAAATGTATACATTAATGAGAAAGTAGAAGATATTTGAACCATTTGTGAAAATAATTATAAAATTTATTGAAAGATCTTAATGAAGACCTAATAAACAGATATACTCTGTTTACAAACTTAAAAACATGCTTTCATGAAGATTTCAATTTCTCCAAATATAACCACAGATTCTATATAATTCAAACAAAAATCCTACATCAAAAACTAATGATGTACTCTATGGTGTCTAACATAACATAATAAAAATAAAAATAAAAATCTCAATAGGATTTTTTTTTAAGAATCTGACATCAAAATTTTGTTGGAAGAGTAAAGGGCCAAGTATAGTCAAAACATTCATAAACAAGATTAATGCGGAGAACATTTTCTCCAAAATATCAAGAATTACTATAAATTTCAAGTATTTAGAATGGTAGAATACTGTATAGTGAATAGAATATCACTATGAATAGTGATAGACAAAGAAATCAGTAGAACCAGATGAAAGTCAATATAAAGATTCCTGGCTACATATGGAAAATATAAGTGATGGTTGTATTGGAACATTGTGAATATGAAGGACTAGTCCCTAGAAGATACTCAAAAACTTGTTTATATGGGGGGAAAAATGGAACCCAACTCCATACTTTACACTATACACAAAAACCCACTTCCAAGTGGAGAAAAGATTTCCATATGAAAAGCAAAACCTTAAATATTTAAGATAAAAAAACAAGAAAATAGTTTTATGATCTCAGAATAGGAAGAAAAACAATAATTTTTAAATTCCTAATCATGAAAGATAATACTTATATATAAAATTTCATTGGCAGTTTAAATTTTTCCTCATTGAGAGCCATTCTTAACACATTAAAAGATTAACCACAAAATGGGAGAAAATAATTATAGCATGTATAATTGACAAAAAATAGTATCTAATATATGTAACTGGCTCCTCTAAAGCAGAAACCAAAAAAAGGAAAAATGTATGAGCAGCAATTTCAAAGACTTTTAAACATGTTATTGCCCATACATCAGCAAAATAAAGGGGAACATCATTATTAATCAGTGCTATGTCAAATAAGCCCACAATGAGATATTCTTTGAAACCACTTGTTTTTCAAAAATCATGAATTATGATAGTTCCCACTGTTGAAGATGTCATTGATCAATAAAATATACTTTCTAAAAAAATGTTCATCATCACTAGCCATCAGGGAGATTCAAATTAAAACCACATTGAGATACCACCTTACAACAGTTAGAATGGTCAAAATTAGCAAGACAGGAAACAACGTGTATTGGAGAGTGTGTGAAGAAAGGGGAACCCTCTTACACTGTAGGTGGGAATGCAAGTTGGTGCAGCCACTTTGGAGAACAGTGTGGAGATTCCTCAAGAAATTAAAAATAGAGCTTCCCTATGACCCAGCAACTGCACTACTGGGTATTTACCCCAAAGATACAGATGTAGTGAAAAGAAGGGCCACCTGTACCCCAATGTTTATAGCAGCAATGGCCACGGTCACCAAACTGTGGAAAGACCCAAGATGCCCTTCAACGGACGAATGGAAAAGGAAGATGTGGTCCATATACACTCTGGAGTATTATGCCTCCATCAGAAAGGATGAATACCCAACTTTTGTAGCAACATGGACGGGACTGGAAGAGATGATGCTGAGTAAAATAAGTCAAGCAGAGAGAGTCAATTATCATATGGTTTCACTTATTTGTGGAGCACAACAAATAACAAGGAGGACAAGGGGAGATGGAGAGGGGAAGGAAGTTGCAGGAAATTGGAAGGGGAGGTGAACCATGAGAGACTATAGACTCTGAAAAACAACCTGAGGGTTTTGAAGGGGTGGGGGGTGGGAGGTTGGGGGAACCAGGTGGTGGGTATTAGGGAGGGCACGGATTGCATGGAGCACTGGGTGTGGTGCAAAAACGATGAATACTGTTACGCTGAAAAGAAATAAAAAATTTTAAAATATATATACTTACTGTATGTACTTATTATATACTGTTAATAGTAGTATAAAATTATAAACTATTTTGGCAGCATTTTGTATTACTTGGTAAAGCTGAACATGTGCACATGATATGACACAGCAATTCCACTCCTAGATATAACCCCTAGGGACACCTGGGAACATGTGCACCAGGAGCCAGGTATAAGAATGCCCACAGCAACATTATGTGAAACTGTAAAACACTGAAAACAACAACCCAAATGTCCAATGACAGGAGAATGAATAAATAAATGGGTAAGTGACATTATATGCAGCAGGGAAAATAAACAAATAAGACAACTACATGGATGAAACTTGAGAACACAGTTTGAATAAATACATTCAGTTCTAAGTAACTATTAGTGTACCATTTTTAAAAAGATCAAAAAAGTAAGACTAAATAATATTTATGGATGGATATATTTAAAATAAAGCTAGTTTTTATAAATCAAGGAAATAGTGTTTACATGTGAAGAAAGAGGCAGGGAGATGGGGTGGGCTAGGAGAACAAAGGCCATATTCATAATGTTCCAAATAGCACATGGAATGATGGATTTACTGTTAGTTTTATCATCGTGGTTTATAATTTGCACATAGGGCAATGCGATATTAAATGAATCAAATCAAATGGTTAAAGATAACTAAAATCTTTTTTAAGATAATTAAAAAGGGGGGGAGGAGTCAAGATGGCGGAGAAGTAGCAGGCTGAGACTACTTCAGCTAGCCGGAGATCAGCTAGATAGCTTATCTAAAGATTGCAAACACCTGCAAATCCATCGGCAGATCGAAGAGAAGAAGAACAGCAATTCTGGAAACAGAAAAACAACCACTTTCTGAAAGGTAGGACCGGCGGAGAAGTGAATCCAAAGCGATGGGAAGATAGACCACGGGGGGAGGGGCCAGTGCTGGGAAAATTGGACAGCCACATGCAGAAAAATGAAATTGGACCATTTCCTTACACCACACACAAAAATAGACTCAAAATGGATGAAGGACCTCAATGTGCGAAAGGAATCCATCAAAATCCTTGAGGAGAACACAGGCAGCAACCTCTTCGACCTCAGCCGCAGCAACATCTTCCTAGGAACCACGCCAAAGGCAAGGGAAGCAAGGGCAAAAATGAACTATTGGGATTTCATCAAGATCATAAGCTTTTGCACAGCAAAGGAAACAGTTAACAAAATCAAAAGACAACTGACAGAATGGGAGAAGATATTTGCAAACGACATATCAGATAAAGGACTAGTGTCCAGAATCTATAAAGAACTTAGCAAACTCAACACCCAAAGAACAAATAATCCAATCAAGAAATGGGCAGAGGACATGAACAGACATTTCTGCAAAGAAGACATCCAGATGGCCAACAGACACATGAAAAAGTGCTCCATATCACTTGGCATCAGGGAAATACAAATCAAAATCACAATGATATATCACCTCACACCAGTCAGAATGGCTAAAATCAACAAGTCAGGAAATGACAGATGCTGGCGAGGATGCGGAGAAAGGGGAACCCTCCTACACTGTTAGTGGGAATGCAAGCTGGTGCAGCCACTCTGGAAAACAGCGTGGAGGTTCCTCAAAATGTTGAAAATAGAACTGCCCTATGACCCAGCAATTGCACTATTGGGTATTTACCCTAAAGATACAAACATAGTGATCCAAAGGGGCACGTGCACCCGAATGTTTATAGCAGCAATGTCCACAATAGCCAAACTATGGAAAGAACCTAGATGTCCATCAACAGATGAATGGATCAAGAAGATGTGGTATATATACACAATGGAATACTATGCGGCCATCAAAAGAAATGAAATCTTGCCATTTGCGACAACATGGATGGAACTAGAGCGTATCATGCTTAGCGAAATAAGTCAAGCAGAGAAAGACAACTATCATATGATCTCCCTGATATGAGGAAGTGGTGATGCAACATGGGGGCTTAAGTGGGTAGAAGAAGAATCAATGAAACAAGATGGGATTGGGAGGGAGACAAACCATAAGTGACTCTTAATCTCACAACACAAACTGAGGGTTGCTGGGGGGAGGGGGTTTGGGAGAAGGGGGTGGGATTATGGACATTGGGGAGGGTATGTGCTTTGGTGAGTGCTGTGAAGTGTGTAAACCTGGTGATTCACAGACCTGTACCCCTGGGGATAAAAATATATGTTTATAAAAAATAAAAAATTTTAAAAAAAGATAATTAAAAAGAAGAAAGATGGAACAAGGATGGAAGGAAAACAATGTAATTACCTACCATACTTCTGAACACTTGTTCCATTGACGGGCAACAGGGGGCAACAATGAGTGCAACAATAATCCTTTCTTGGTCAAAAATGAAACAAATGGGAAGGTATGTTTCAGAACATTATGATGTATGATCTTTAGTATATCATGACTTTGCCCTACTTGACAATAGAAATTATAGCAATAATTGTTTGTAGAGGGGGAAAAAACACTGTTTACTAAAGGTATAAAATTTGGGAACAGGAAAAAAGTAAAATTTAAGCCTTACTAAGGCTTTCTATATAGCCACAACTTACAAAAATTACAAAAGACAGAACATTCTAACTGCATAAGGAAACAATTCTATAAGATAAATGACTCCGTTTTGCTAACAAATAAAGGGCATGGAGAACAAAAAAGAGGAATGACAAAGTTTAAATAACATTTAATTACAATAAATGGACTAAATGGACTTTTTTGGACCTTGATTCAAAGGGTTACAAAATTTCATTAAACAGGAAGAATTTAAACACTAGTTGATGTATTAAAGAATCACTTACTTTTATTGTGATAATGGTATGTGATTTTTTAATGAGATTTTAGTTTTTAAGACAAATGCAAACATATTTATACATGATATAATAAAATGTGAATTTGCTTAAAGATACTTGTAGAGAAAAAGAAGTGGATGGGAACACAGAAGCCACAAACTGGTCATGTAATGATAGCTGAGTCTAGGGATGGATACCAGGAGGCTTTTCATATTGTTCACTTTACATGTGGATATGGTTAAAATTTCCCACTGTAACATGTTAAAATAAAGAAAAGCATTTTTATTTTTTTTTAAGATTTTATTTATTCATTTAACAGAGAAGAAGAGTACAAGCAGGGAAAACAGCAGGCAGAGTAGGAGGGAGAAGCAGGCTCCCCGCTGGGCCAGAAGCCAGACGTGGGACTGGATCCCAGGACCCCGAGATCACGACCTGAGCCAAAGGCAACTACTCAATGAACTGAGCCACCCAGGCATCCCATAAAAGTATTTTTAAATCTACTGTGTATCCCATTTATTTCTCACAACAACCCTATAAAGAAAAGAGTGTTATTTACTATCATTTTTTTTAAAGGAAAAACCAGACCCAGGGAACTTAAGGGATATATAAGTTAAATTTATAATGAGGCAGGACTGGAATCACAATCTAGAGGCTACAGATTTTTGACCAATGTCTTTCTACCATCTCTGAATCCATAGAATTTTATGATCCCCCTAGGTGATGTCCTAGATCATCGTTTATAAATGAGATGAACACTCGTGGAACAACTCTCTAAGCAATATATTCTTAGACAGATAAATTGAGTGTGCTGTAACCTTGTAAACAAGTTCTAAAAATGAACCAGCCCTTGGAGGTTGTTTCATCACCTTTCCCCCAGGAGAAACACTTGTCAAAATCTGAATGAACTTCATTGTTGCTTCATTAATAACTTCTCTGAATAAATGAATAAAAGTTACTCTTTCTAAAAGTAGTGTGCCATTTAAATTGATGTAGGAGTTTTGGCACCATCTTCAGGTGCCAACAGAACAGAGGAAAAGGTAAACATTGGATTCTATATGATTTCAACCAGTTATTAAAAGGCTTCCAAAGGGAGAAGAGAAGAAGAGAAAAAAGGATCAGAATATGGTACAATATTTGATGGGCATGGTGGGGTAGGGAGATACAAATTAAATGCTGTTTTAAATAGTTCACTGTGGCTTGTTTCAAAAATATCTAGTTTGGTATGAAAATTCATTTCTCTTTATGCCTTTTTGGCAGAAATAAGTACCTCTATGTTTACAAAAGTATGGCTATGAAAGACTGAAAATTTTGTTAGTAAAGTCAGTAAATGCCAGATAACAACAGAAATGTTAAAGAAAGCTAGACACAAAATAACAGAAGTTTACAACAAAATAAAACTGTTAATAGAACATTTGAGATTTTCACCATATTATCTGTATTAGTTCCTAAAAGCTCTATTTAATTTTGGTTCATCTCGGTCTTTCCACAAAGTTAGTAAATATCCTATTTCGTGGTTAAAACTAATAACTCTCCTTGTCATCAACTCAAGCCTGGTTCCCTAAAGCATTTTTAAATTCAAAGGTAATTCAGTTTCAGAGCACAGTCGTGCACAGAATTCTAATTTGCAGTGGAAAATCTGCACCATGCCTGATGATGTCTCCCTGGAGACAAAACATCAGGTAGTTTTGTCAATCAAATCAAAGTCATCATGTTCCCTTCTAATTTATTATAGTTATTTATATGTTTACTTATGTCTTCAAGGGAGATTTGATTATGAATTTATTTACTGTTGTTATTCTCTTGTAATGCACCAATCACCATATCGAGACCAATTTAGGAATGATGTCTGCAAATTTCCAGATAAAGAATACTAAGCAATTTATGTGATAAACTAATGATACCACGAAAGAAGGGAAATTGTTCTACATGAAATTCCTTCTTCATCACCCTCAAAAGCTTAGCAATATTTCCAAATCTGGTTCTTCAATCTCCTCCACAAAGCTTCTTTAATGATTCTTATTGCTCCTGACAGTTTCCTTCTTTGATAATTAAAAATCTCTTATTCCATTCATGTAACTTTTGGCCATATATTTCTTCTTTAAATTTCAAATACAACTGCAAAGTTCTAGAGGAAAGGGAGGATTAATCCATTTTTCTCTAATAACTTTATATAATTTTATTAAAATGCCTTGTACAATTATTGGTGCCAACAATAGTTACTGGCAAATTTATTGACTGAATGGCCCTGTGATAGACCATTTTAACTGATGACCAATTTATTGATCCAAATTCTTTTTTTTTTAAGATTTTATTTATTTATTTGACAGACAGAGATCACAAGTAGGCAGAGAGGCAGGCAGAGACAGAGGGAGGAAGCAGGCTCCCTGCCAAGCAGAGCTCAATCCCAGGACCCTGAGACCATGACCTAAGCTGAAGGCAGAGGCTTTAACCCCCTGAGCCACCCAGGCACCCTACTGATCCAAATTCTTAAACATTCCAATTATTTACATCCTTTGTTATATAATTTTAAAGGGCTCTTTCACAGTAATGGAGGGGGCATAATTTTCTTTCTCTGGAACCATTCATGTGACATGCTTTGGCTAAAATAATATTAGCAGAGGTGTCATCAGCAGAGGCTTAAAATGGGCTTTCATAATGAGGTTTGTTCTCTTATACCTTTGTAGATGCTAAAAAAATGGCATTCCCAGACTAGCCCTTAAGAAAGACCAGAAACACTTGCAGCAGAACTGAGAGGCCCTAATACTAATATTTGAGACCATTCTAGATCAGCCAACTGCCAACAATCACTAGATGTGTAATCAAGTCTGGCCAAGATGAATATAGCTACCCATGTGACTATAAACCTGGATGTATGAGCAACAAATACTGTTTTATGCCACTGAATTTTTGTTGTTAATTATTATACAATACAATCATGGTAATAAATATTGATGTAAACCCTCAAAAACATTTGAAGAGAATTTGCAAAGTAGTACAATTAGAGAAATATTTGTTGTAAAGTTCACTAGTGGTTTAGTGATTTGCTTCAATCAAAGTGGGGAAAAGACAGGATATTTGAGGTAAGTATTCATGCACTCATTAAAAAACTTTCATCAAGCAGATACACTGTGACACAAACTGCAATTGGCACTAGGGAAATAATCATAATGAGACATAATTCCTATACAAAGCAAACCATTAAACCAACAATATGATTACAGTATGTTTTGATTGGTAGATACATTCACAGGTTTCTGTAGGAGCCACTAAAGAAAGGAACTAAGCTTGCAACATTAGATAAGTTTTCCTGGAAGAAGTACTGAAATGTCAAAAATAGGGATTCCTGGGTGGCTCAGTCAGTTAAGCATCTGCCTTTAGCTCAGGCCATGATCTCAGAGTCCTGGGATTGAGTCCCCTGTTGAGCTCCTTACTCTGTGGGGAGTCTGCTCCCATAGCTAGCTGCTCTCCCTGATTGTGCTCTTTCTCTCTCTGACAAATAAAATATTTTTTAATATGTCAAAAATATTTTTGGGGTTATTGGAAAAAGGTGAGAAAGGATCTGTCTAAAGAAAGCCCAGAGTCTCAGACCAGCACATTCTGCAGGAGAGAAAATCATTGAGTACTCTACAAACACCAAGTATATATATAAGATAAGAAAATTAGGTAGAGCCTAGAAAATTCGAGTTTTGTTAGAAATGATCAAGACTTTGGAATTCATTTAGTAGGTTATGAGAACTGATTGTAAATTTTTAAAAATGTAAAATTGTTTGTAAAATTTAAAAATAATTTTTTAAAGAACTGATTGTAATTTTAGATTTTATAGAGATTAGCAGGAGCAAAGTGTGAGGAAGGATGGGAGTAAATAAAGACATCCAGTCGAGAGATGATGAGGCCCTAAACTAAGACAGAATCATAGACATCATATTTAAAGATACTAAAGAAGTAGAATCAATTAGTCATGGTAATAGAAAGTAGATGGTAGGCTTGAGAGGGGAAAGTACAAGATTTCTGGATTAAAAGAAATGGGTAAAAGTGAGGGAAGATGTAAAAAGAGTAATTAGTAAAAGGAAAGAATACATTTAGTTTGAACATGCAGCTGAGACTCAGTTACCTTCTCCATCTAGAGATTACATGGAAATTTAGGGACAAAGGGATAAGAATTTACTATGTAAATATGGCAGTATTTACAAATATAGGCATTATTAGCATATATAATTATAATTATTGCTCTATGGGTGAAATGAGCATGTAGTGAGACAAGAAAACAGTGAGGACAACTTCTTAGAAAACATAACATTAAAATGAGGTGGTATAAAAAGATGCTCAACATCACTCACTATCAAGGAACTACAAATCAAAATTACAATGAGATATCATCTCACACCTGTCAAAATGGCTAAAAGTAACAACATGGGAAACAACAGATGTTGATGAGGATGCAGAGAAAAGGGAACCTTCTTACACTGTTGAGTGGGAATGCAAATTGGTGTAGCCACTTTGGAAAACAGTATGGAGGTTCCTCAGAAAGTTAAAAATAGAACTACCTATGACCCAGCAATTGCACTACTAGATATTTAACCAAAGAATACAAAAATAGATTTGAAGGGACATACGTATCCCAATATTTACAGCAGCATTGAAAACAATGGGATTGTATGGGGAGGACTGTAGCTTCACATGCAGTGAGCATAGCATAATGTATAGAGAAGCTGAGTTACTATGTAGTATACCTGAAACTAATGTAACACTGTATGTCAACTAAAGTCAAATAAAAAAAAATAATAAGTAAAAATAAGTGGGATTTGAAAGAAAAAAAAAAAAGAAAATAGCCTAACAATAGAAAGAGACCAAATGTCCTTTGACTGATGATGGATGAAGAAAATGTGGTATATATATATATAGTGGAATATTATGTGGATTTTAACATATGCATATATATGTATATATTATATATGTGTATGTATATTTATATATAATAATATATATAATATATATTATATATATTTATATGTGTATATATTATATGTAGTGGAATATTATTCAGCCATCAAAAGAATGACATCTTGCCATTTGCAACAAGGTGGATAGAGCTAGAGTGTATCATGCTAAGCAAAATAGGTCAGTCAGAGAAAGACAAATAGCATATGATTTCACTCATATGTGGAATTTAAGAAGCAAAACAGTTGAACATAAGAGAAGTGGGGGAAGAGAGGGAAACAAATCATAAGAGACTCAACTATAGAGAAGAAATTGAGGGTTGTGGGAAAGGTGGTGGGAGGGATAAGTTAAATGGGTATTGGGATGAAGGAGGGTACTTGTTGTGATGAGCACTGGGTATTATATTTAAGTGACAATTCACTAACCTGTATTCCTGAAATCAATATTACACTATATGTTAACTAACTACAAATTAAATAAAAACATTAAACAAAAAACAAATAAATAAAATGTAGGTGGTGAGACCCATTTAGGTTTGGAGATTGGTTGCATATACTAGATGAAAGAATAAGGGAGAGATTGGGGATACTGAAATCACCAAGAAAATAAAGAGAGGGTTCAAGTGATCTAAGTAGAATAAGGGAGAGACTGGGGATACTGATAATCACCAAGAAAATAAAGAGAGGGTTCAAGTGATCTAAGTAGAATAAGGAAGGAAATGAAACTGAGAGATATATTTTTCTTACTTATATAGACAATATATTGAATATAAGAAAAATTCTAAATTATTCTATTTGGTTTAGGACGATAATGAAAAGGATAAAAATTACAATTTAAAGATTGCAGTTGAGATCAAGAAGGCACTATATGATAATGAAGAGGGAAATCCAAGAAGAATATATACATAAAACAATAATATACATAAGGGATAATACAATTGACAATAACACAGTAACAGTAGGGGACTTTAACACCCACATCCATCAAGAGACAGATCATCTAAAGAGAAAATAAACAAGGAAACAATGCCTTTGAATGACACACCAAACCAGATGGACTTAACAGATATATTCAGAACATTCCATACGAAGACAGCAGAATACACATTCTTTTAAAGTGTACCTGGAAAAATCTCCAGAATAAATCACATATTGGGTCACAAATCGGACCTCAACAAATATAAAAATATTGAAGTTATACCATGCACCTTTTCTGACCACAACACTATGAAACTTGAAGTTAACCACAAGAAAAAAATCTGGAAAGACCTAGATACATGGAGATTAAAGAACATGCTACTAAACAATGAATAGGTCAACAAGGATATCAAAGAAGAAATAAAACACATGGGAACAGGGCAACTGGGTGGCTCAGTGGCTGGATGGCTCTACCTTCGCCTCAGGTCATGATCTCAGGGTCCTGAGATCGAGCCCCGCATTGGGCTCTCTGCTCAGCAGGAAGCCTGCTTCCCCACTCTCTCTGTCTGCCTCTCTACTTGTGATCTCTCTGTCAAATAAATAAATAAAATCTTAAAAAGAAAAAAAAGCACATGGAAACAAATGAAAATGAAAATTTAATGGTTCGTGGGATGCCTGGGTAGCTCAGTCGATTGTCTCTGCCTTCAGCTCAGGTCATGATCCCAGGGTCCTGGGATTGGGTCCTGCATTGGGCTCCTTGCTCAGCGGGAGCCTGCTTCTCCCTCTGTCACTCCCCCTGTTTGTACTCTCTCTCTCTGCCAAATAAATAAATAAAATCTTATGAAGAAAGAAAATTCAATGCTCCAAAACCTTTGGATGCAGCAAAAGCAGTCAGAAGATGGAAGTATAGCAATACAGACCTACCTCAAGAAGCAAAAAAACTCTCAAATTAACAAACTAACCTTACACCTAAAGGAGCTAGAAAAACAACAGCAGCAACAACAACAACAACAAATGAAGCTTAAAGCCAGCAGGAGAAGGGGAAATTTTAAAAATAGAAATTAATTTTCACAGAGATTAATTAATAGAAATTAATTTTTGAAAAAATTAATAAAATTGATAACCCCCTAGCCAGACTTATCAAAGAGAAAGGAGAAAGGATCCAAGTAAATAAAATCACAAATGAAAAAACAGAAGTAACAACCAACACCACAAAATAGAATTATAATAGAATATTATGAAAGCTATATGCCAAACAATTGGGCAGCCTAAAGAAATGAATTAATTCTTAGAAACATATAAATTACCAAAAGTGAAACAGGAAGAAATAGAAAACTTAAACAGACTGATAAACAGCAAAGAAGCTGAATCAGTAATTAGAAATCTCCCAACAGACAAAAGTCCAGGACCAGATGGCTTCACAGGCTAATTCTACCAAATATTTAAAGAAAAGTTAATACCTACAATTCTCAAACCATTACAAAAAAATAGAAGAGCAAGGAAAACTTCCAAACTCATTTCATGATATAGAAATATATATAAATAACATTATTATATATATAAATAACATTACCCTCATACCAAAACTAGTTAAAGATACCACTAAAAAAGAGAACTATAAGCCAATATCCCTGATTAACGTAGATGGAAAAATTCTCAATAAAATACTAGAAAGCTGAATCCAACAATACATTAAAAAAATCATTCACCACAATCAAGTGGGATTTATTCCTGGGCTGCAAGTGTGGTTCAATATTTGTGATTCAATCTATGTGATACATTATATCAATAAAAGAAAGGCTAAGAACAATATGATCATTTCAATAGATGCAGAAAAAGCATTTGACAAAGCACAATATCCATTCATGATAAAAACCCTCAATAAGGTAGTTTTAGAAGGAACATACCTCAAAACAATAAAGGCCATATATGAAAAACCTACAGCTAATATCATCCTCAACGAGGAAAAACTGAGAACTTTTCCTCTATAGTCAGGAACAAGACAGGGATGTCCACTCTCACCACTGTTATTTAACATAGGACTGGAAATCCTAGCCACAGTATCCAAACAACAAAAAGAAATAAAATGCATCTAAATTGGCAAGGAAGAAGTAAAATTTTCACTGTTTTAGATGACATGATCCTGAAAACCTGAAAGAACCCACAAAAAATCTGCTAGGACACACAAACTCATTAAAGTCACAAGATAAAAAATCAATGTAGAGAAATCTGTTGCATTTCTATACACCAAAGATGAAGCAGCAGAAAGAGAGAGTAAGAAATCAGTCCAATTTGCAGTTTTACCACAAACCATAAGATATTAAGGAATAAACCTAACCAAAGAGGTGAAAGACCTATACTTTGAAAACTATAAAACAATGATGAAAGAGACTGAAGATGACACAAAGAAATGGGAAGACATTTCATGTTCATGGATTGGAATAACAAATATTGTTAAAATGTCTTCACTACCCAGAGAAATCTACACACTTAAAGCAATCCTTATCAAAATACCAATAGCATTCTTCATAGAGCTATATCAAACAATTCTAAAATTTGTATGGAACCAAGAAAAAACCCAAATAGCCAAAGCAACTTTAAAGAGAAAAGCAAAGCTGGAGACATCACAACTCCAGACTTCATGTTACATTACAAAGTTGTAGTAATCAAACCAACATAGTATGGGCACAGTACTAAGACACATAGATCAACAAAAGAGAATAGAAAACCCCAAAATGAACCCACAGCTATAAAGTCAATTAATTTTCAGCAAGGCAGGAAAGAATATCCAATGGGAAAAAGACTGTCTCTTCAACAAATGGTGTTGAGAAAACTGGACAGCTACATGCAAAAGAATAAAACTGAATCACTTTCTTACACAATAAACAAAAACAAATTCAAAATGGGTGAAAGACCCAAATGTGAGAACTGAAACCACAAAAATCTTAGAGAAGAACACAGCCAGTAACTTATTTGACATCAGCCATAGCAACTTCTTTCTTGATGGGTCTCCTCAGGTGAGAGAAACAAAATCAAGATAAACTATTGGGACTACATTAAAACAAAAAACTTCTGCACAGTGAAGGAAACAATTAAAAAAAAAAACCTAAAAGGCAACCTATAGAATGGGAAAAGATATTTGCAAATGACACATCTGATAAAGGGTTAATACCCAAAATACATAAATAACATAAAACCCAACATCCAAAAGACAAATAATCCAATTAAAAAATGGTCACATGAAGAGACATTTTTCCAAAGACAACATCCAGATGGCCAAGAGAGACACGAAAAGATGCTCAACATCACTGATCATCAGGGAAATGCAAATCAAAACTACAATAGCACCTCACACCTGTCAGAAGGGCTAAAATCAACAATGCAAAAACAACAGGTGTTGGGGAATATGAGGAGAAAGGGTAACCAACACTCTTGCACTACTGATGGGAATGCAAACTGGTGCAGCCACTCTGGAAAATGGTACAGAAGTTCTTGAAAAATTAACAATACAATGACCCTGTGATCCAGCAATCATACTATTACGTATTTACCCAAAGAATACAAAAATACTAGTCAAAAGTATACATGCACCCTGATGTTTATAGCAGCATTATCTATAATAGCCAAATTATGGAAAAAGTATAAGTGACCATCAACAGATGAAGGGATAAAGAAGTGGTATATATAGACATTGGAATATTACTCAGCCATAAAAACGAATGAAGTCTCACCATTTACAATGACATGGAGAGAGCTAGAAAGTATTATGCCAAGTGAAACAAATAAGTCAAAGACAAATATCGTATGATTTTCACTCATATGTGAATTTAACAAACAAAGCAAATGAGCAGAGGGGGAAAAAAGAGAGACAGATACAGACCAAGAAAAAGACTCTTGACTATAGGGAACAAACATGGTTATCAGAAAGGAGGTAAATGGGCAGGGGGTGGGGATTAAATAGGTGATGGTGGGCGCCTGGGTGGCTCAGTGGGTTAGGCCGCTGCCTTCGGCTCAGGTCATGATCTCAGGGTCCTGGGATCGAGTCCCACATGGGGCTCTCTGCTCAGCAGGGAGCCTGCTTCCTCCTCTCTCTCTCTCTGCCTGCCTCTCCAACTACTTGTGATTTCTCTCTGTCAAATAAATAAATAAAATCTTTAAAAAAAAAATAGGTGATGGAAATTAAGAAGTACACTTATGATGAGCACTGGGTGATGTATGGAAGTGTTGAATTACTATACTGTACAACTGAAACTAATATAACACTGTATGTTAACTAATGAATTTAAATAAAAACTTAAGAAAATAAAGATTGTACTAATGATGTAGAGAATCAAGTACAGAAGGAAAAGGTAGTGTGACTGTCTTTATACTGCAACCCTAGCTAAACCAAGAAGAATATGTTTCTGGTAGCTACATTTCTTGGCAATCTTTATGAATATGGCAGATTGTACTTTCCAAAAATGGTCACAGCAATATTTGTAGTTCTACATGTTCTCTAGAACCTTGCCACTCCCCATCAAAAAGGCAGTATAGTGCCTCTTACAGTTGAGTCAGTGTAAGATTAGAAAAATTGTTTCAATGAATAAAATAGAGCAGAAGTGACTTTGAGTGATTTTTAGGACTCATTTAATCTCATTTAATATCTACACCAATCTCATTTAATATCAATAACAACCTTTGAATAAAAGTTCTATATCATCTACATTCTATATGTGGAATTTTGAGGCTCACAGAGCTTGGGTAACATATTGAAGATAACATAGGTGGTAAGTGGCACAGCTGGGATGATTCGATGTGTAGGATTTTTCCCAAAACTGTTGGTTGTAAATCCAGGCTCTGAATCCAGATTTCCTCACTCTGAATCCTAATTCACTCCAAGATACCATTTCTGCCAAATACTTAGAACAATATTAACACAGTACATTTTAAATATAATCTGTATTAAAATAAAGCACTATTTTAGCCATTCTAGTGTGAGCTGGTATCTCATTGTGGTTTTGATTTGTATTTCCCTGATGCCAAGTGATGCTGAGCACTTTTTCATGTGTCTGTTGGCCATTTGGATGTCCTCCTTTTTTTTTTTAAATTAAGTTCAGTTAGCCAACATTTAGTATATCATTAGCTCTTGATGTACTGTTTAATGATTCATTAGTTGCATTTAAGATTTGTATGTCTTCTTTGAAGAAGTGTCTGTTCATATCTTTTGCCCATTTCTTGACTGGATTTTTTTAGGGGGAGGTGTTGAGTTTGATAAGTTCTTTATAGATCTTGGATATTAGCTCTTTAGCTGTTACGTCATTTGCAAATATCTTCTCCCATTCTGTAGGTTGCCTTTCAGTTTTGTTGACTATCTCCTCTGCTGTGCAGAAGCTTTCTATCTTGATGAAGTCCCAAAAGTTCATTTTTGCTTTTGTTTCCCTTGACTTCGGAGACAAGTCTAGCAAGAAGTTGCTGTGGCTGAAGCTGAAGAGGTTGCTGCCTGTGTTCTCCTCTAGCATTTTGATGAATGAGTCGGGGGATGGGACATTCAGCAATGGATGTTAAGGAGGACACATAATGTGATGACCACTGGGTGTTATACACAACTGATGGACTGTTGAATGCTACATCCAAAACTAGTGATGTACTATAGGTTGGCTAACTGAATGTATATTTTAAAAAGAGTGTTCGTTGAAAAAAAATTAAGTAATAGAATAAAGCACTATTTAAAATATTGGGGCTATCATCTTTAATGTTTTATTTCAGTAGTTTTCCTGATTTCATGTACAGTCACAAAAGTTAAAGGTAATTAAAGAAATATATACAAATCATATATCTAAACATGTAACATTGCAGTGTAGAATTGAAAGTGAGTTAAGTAATCCCTTTAAATAAGGTATGATTTTTATCTAATGTGGTACACTCTTACTTACTCCCCAAAAGGGAGCCTAAAGAAGTCCTAACTGTACTCTGTAACTATTTTTTGGTCACTCCTCAGCTAGTTAGGCTTCAGGGATACCTTTTTAGGGATATAGGATTATACTCAAGTACCTACTATAGAATATCATGCTCTGTATCTGGAGCCACCTTTGGATGCACCTAAGGAAAAGGAAAAGCTCCAAAACCACACTTTACAATGTTCACATTTTTACGATATTTGTCATGAGAGGTGCTTGGGTGGCTAAGTTGTTAAGCATCTGCCTTCAGCTCAGGTCCTGATCCCAGGTTCCTGGGACTGAGCCCTACATCGGACTCCCTGCTCGGCAGGAAGCCTGCTTCTCCCTCTCCCACTGCTTGTGTTCCCTTCTCGCTGTGTCTCTGTCTATCAAATAAATAAATAAAACCTTTTAAAAAAATAGTATTTATTATTAGTTATTTGGTTACTATGTTTTCTAAATATTAAAGCCACTCTTTCAATATACCTTATAGAAAAAGTACACCCTCAAGAGAGGTAGTATGAATTGAAGAGTCATAAGATCATGACAAGTACAGAAAATAAAAGTGGTAAATTAAGTGGGAGAATTAGGAGTATGAGAAGGGAGTATTGGAATTAAGAATTTTAGAGTGTTTACTTTTCTGGGTGGCACCGAGAACAAGGTTTAGCCATTGGAGAAGTTGACTAGAGTCTATTGTTGAGAGTTAATAATTTGTTAGCTGGAGTTCATGAGTGTTATATCCATGGACAAGGAGTTTAGGAGATCATTGCAGAGGCTAAAAGGGGGTGAATCAGTTGCCAGAGCTCTTTTTCATGAATCTGTGCATTTACAAAGGCTGTTTCTTCTGCCTGGAATATCTTTACAACCACCCATTTGCCTGTCAAACTCCTATGCCTTTTTCAAGTACCAGCTCAAATCTCAACCACTCTATGAATCATTGTCTATGAATCATGTCAAATTAATTCCTCTAAGCTCTCTGATCTTATAGCATTTTATTCTCACCTTGATTATAGCATTTACAAGACTGAATTTTATCTGTATTTTTACAAATATTTCTCTCTATTAGATGGTGAACTTCTCAAGTAGCCACCAGGTCACATTCTCTAATATAAGTGCAACAGCTTACAGTGCCTGCCATGTAGGCAGTTCACAGTGTTATGTTTATTAAGTTAAATAATGGATATCCAAGCAACAGCCACCAAAGGAACAAACGGGAGGTATAATTAATTCTTACTCAAGAAAGTAGAGTGTCACATAAAAGGAATCAATTGAATCAGAACTTTAAGAGGTATAGGTTTTCACTAATCACAGAACTGGAAGGGGGGCAATCCAGGCTGAACAAACCACAGAAGCAAAAACACAGCATGTGAAAATGCCAAATGCATTGAGAAATGGTATGGATCCATCATTCATTAGTGCATTAATTGGAGAGATATTTATTGATCATCTTTCTACCCCTAAATACAGGGAATAAAAGTAAAATAATAGATTGTTGTTATCCTCAAGGATCCATAGTCTTTACAAGGTAAAACAAACATGAAGAGAGAAAAGTCATTATATGGTATGGAAGTATTATTGCAGAAATACGAACTAACCATGGGGTAGCACAGACAACAAGCAGGAAAACTGGCCATTTCTGGGTGCTTGGATTAGACCACTAATGGTGTGATATTTCACTGAGTATTTCAAGGTGAAGAATGGAGAAATGGACCTTCCAGTAAAATAAGAAACAGCATGTGCAAATAATTTTTAAGAATTGCATTGCAGAGAATCCTGCATGCCCAGGTAAGAAATTACAAATGTTATCTTATAGACAACAGCAGGCCAATAATAGTTTTTCAACTGAAAAGAAATAGGATAATATTTAAAAGGCAATAACATTGATGAGCATGTGGAAGACAGTTGAATGGAAAGGCACTGGAATCAGAGACCAGTTAAGAGGGTGGCAAAGGGTGAAGAAAAGGTAGAAGTGGACAGAAAAAATGGATGTCCAAGAGACTCTGACATGGAAATAAAAGGACTGATCCTGAAGAAATGATGTCAGCAGTTTTTAATTTGTTTAATAATTAAGTATTTTGATGAAAGAGAAAATGGCTGGCTTTTTAAGGGCATTTTTAGTGGAATGTTTCTCTTAGCAATGTCAATGCTGGATTAGAAAGAGACCAAAGGCAGAGAGATACATTAGGATTTTATTACAAAGAGCTAGGGAAGAGATGCTGAGGGCTCAAATAAGCATTATGGAAAGAGAATGTGTAAGAAATCAAAGGAGGAGTGACAGGACAGATATGTGAAAGCTAAGAAGTCTATTTCCTGATTCATTCATTCATTCATTCATTTGACAAATAGTTTTTCAGACACTATGTACTAAACACTTCACAGGAGTGAAGAAAATGAACATCCATGTCCAGAGCATATGGCCCAGTGTAAAGAGAGGTAAGTGAAGCAAGTAATTATATGAAGAGATAATTAAATGCTATCTTACGAAAGTAGATAATATTATGGGAAAACATAACTACAGCACAAAACACAGTCTAGAGAGTTAGGAGATAGTGATATTTAGGCTGACACCTAAAGAATGAGTAGGCAATAGACAGCCCAAATCCAGGGAAAGAGAATTTTGGATAGGAGGAATACCATATGGGTAAGGGACCTTATGGGAGGAACAGCATATGGGGACAGAACCTTACTATAGTCAATGATTGATTTTAACACTGAGCATAAGGTAAGGAAGTGGAGAATACAACTGGAAATAACATGTTCTAAAAGTTTGGCTATTAAAGAGTTGGGTTTTATCAGATGTCCAATATGGAATCAAACAGGATCTTAATTGCCATTTTCTGAGTTATAATTTATCTACCAGAAAACACACAAATTTTCAAACAGTTTTGAAAAACTATACACCCATGTAACTACCACCTCACTCATGGTATGTAGAACATTTCCATCACCCCAGAAAATTCCCTATGTCTCTTTCAGATCAATCCTCCACGAAAATCACTATTCTAATTTCTGTCCCCATGTCTTAGTTTTGCTCATTCTAGAACTTTATATCAATGGAAGCATACAGTATAGGTTCTCTTTTTGGTCTGCCTTCTTACATTCAACATAATATTCTTGTTTATCACCAGTTCTTTGCTTTCTGTTGCTGAGCATTATTCCATTGGATTGATATGGATCGTCTACCTACTCATCTGCTGATGAACATTTTATCATTTCTGAACAAGTCTTTTTATAGACATATCTCTTCAGTTTTCTAGGACTACTGGGTCATATAGGCTGGTGTATATTTCACTTTATAAGAAAATTTAAAACTTTTTTTCAAAGTGCTTGTGTCAATCTAGTTTCCCACTAGTGGTTTTTGAAAGTTTCAGTTTTTTCACATTCTTTCTAGCAGGTGATACTTTCAGTCTCTTTAAATTTCAGTAATTCTAGAGTGAGCTTTTATCTGAGGTCTTATAAAGTTAAGAATTTTTCATGGGTTTTCAGTTATTTGTAAGTTCTTTGTGAAGTATCTGTTCAGGAGACTTTACTTTTTAAGATAGAAGATGTGAGAATATTTAGACACATAAAACCAAAAATCAGTTGTAAAAGGAAAGTTAAAAATACAGAAAATTAAGAATATTCTTGATGAGAAACAGTGGCTCCAAAGTTTATAACATATATTGCAAGTATTGGATAGATGACATATTTGCTTTTCTAATTTCCTTGGATGGGGACTCAGAAACACTTGGACGTTAGTACTGGTAGTATAACTTTGAGAACATCCAGAAAATACTGAATGATAGCTTATAATTATCCCAAATCACTTTTTCCAATGTCTACTTTTCTTAACTTTTCCTGATTCTGAAATTGCCTGAAATTCCACATCTGTTCCCACAGGATACTGTTATCCAGCACTTACACGGGGCCATGGGGGTCCCATAAAGACAAAGTAGTACACATATGAAAACACATAGTAAATGACATTAGCTATATTATGTGACTGAGATCAAATCAAGTGAATCTTCTGAATGCCAAAAAAGTTTGTTTCTAAGGAATATATGAAGAAGATATCTATATCTATCTATCTATATATATATGGATATAGATATATAATTGACATTTAGTAAGACTATATAAAATACTTCTCAAAAGGTGGTGAAAGGATTACCTCTACTGCCAAGGTAAGAGAATAAAAATGCTAGTCTTTGGGATGCCTGGGTGGCTCAGTCGGTTAAGTGGCTGCCTTTGGCTGGGGTCATGATCCCAGCGTCCTGGGATGGAGTTCCACATTGGGCTCCTTGTTCAGCAGGGAGCCTGTTTCTCCCTCTGCCTCTGCCTGCCTGTGCTCGCTCTCTCTCTCTCTCTCTCTGACAAATAAATAAATAAAATCTAAAAAGAAAAGTCTTTTGAATTTAATAACAATCTAATCCTGCATTTTGCCACTTCACAGTAAGTTGGTTTCTAATAAAAATGCAAATGAGCATTTTATATAGCAACTGGAGACATACGATTTTGATTTTTAAATCCTATGTATGATTTTAATAACAATATACTTTATATATAACCTAATCCATAAATAGTAGTAAACAAAATAGAAGCATAAGATTTGTCTCTGAATTTACCTTCCTTGACATGTTGATTTGCCTCGACTACTCACCCACAACCATATCATATAATCAATGCTCAAGTGTTAGCTGGGGTGTTATTTTCAGCTAGATGCAGTGGACTACAGAAAAATAAAGTTTCACAAGTACAAAGTTCAGCTGTTTTCTCATTCCGTTCCTTCTGTTGCAAAGATTATTCCCAAAATCAAATGAATAAAGAAGAGAATTATACTCTGTATTTTAGGATTGTTCAAGGTTTTTCTGTTTCTGACAGTTTGGCTTTCTTTTGTCATTTTCTCACTTAAATGTTGTAAACTCAGAAAGTGCTAAGCTAAGATTCTTTATGTAGTGTTACACATGCCATAAGACAATATTATTTTACCATGTCAAAGTTGTTTGCACCATTTGGAGCACATCTATCATCAAAACTCAATTAAATGGAGTCTTTCTATCTTCAACTAAAACAAACTGTTTACTTAGATTTGCTCAGTGTTTACTTCGCAAGAGGTAGAAGACCCAAATAGCATAGTAACATAGGTGTCTGGGGATATACCAGGGGTCAAAAAATTTAACCCAAAGAAGGAGGCCTTCTTCTTTGGTTGCAACAAGAGACTTTCTTTTTCTTTTGCCAAGTAAATGGCAGCATTATAATGTTATTCATACCTCACTGGTGTCCTAACAATTCCTCTATTCAAACTGAAAAGGGATATATTCTCTTTGTTGCAAAGTATTAAATTTGTCCCTAGAGATTAGCATGTAGGCAGTTTTAAAGGATGAAACAGGATTAGATAAGATTTCTTTACTGAAAAAGAGTTCTGAAACAGTACAGCCGAAAACCCTCTTCTATGACTTGTACTGAAAAAAATCCTTTAACACTTCAAATCACAAGTCAAATTTATTAAATTATTAGTTGACAAAATATTTCTTTGTGGGGTTTCGTGAAAAGTAAGTTACAAATAGAAATAAATGACACCTGCCTTAATTGTATTTGAAATTGTGTATCTTTGATATCCCTCTATGACATCTATAATTTAAGTATATTCTGAGAGATGATATAAAAAAGATTACAGTAATTGTAGTTATCTACGTAAAAATTCAGAATGCTTCTGCTTTTCTTGATGCTATTTAGAGGGGGTGAAAATTATATCATGTATCTACTGTTCAGCCAACATTTGTTAAATTGAAAAGTGTCAAAATTATGTAGAGGGCAGTTCCGTAAAATATGCCCATAGTTCATTTGGGTTCCATTAATTGCTTATAGCTAATAATGTGTACAGCACAGGAAGACATGAATGAGTATTACTGTCAATTTTTAAGAGAAATAGCAAAATATGTCTTCCTCAGAAAGAAAATAATATAGTGTTTCCATAGTTATATAATTGTGAGTTTACAGACCTCTCATAATTACTAGTAAAGCAACTATGGGATTGCATGATAAAGTATTCTGGGGTTTTGTTTGTTTTGTTGTTGTTGTTGTTTGTTAGTTAGTTTTCTTACATAGTAGAGCAGAGACTGAGTAAGGCTTTCTAGACCACAGTATTTTCTTCTCTTGTGAGCTTTATGTCATTCTACAACTCATGCTTTTGTTGAATGTTACTAACTGCAGGGGGAAAAATAATAAAATAAAAAGGAAAGATTTGTAGATCAGACCCCAGTTTTTGTTACAAAATTAAAAATCTTAATTTAAGGCTAAGGACTGTAATTTTGCCACATGTACAGATTTTAAAGCTTAAAAGAAAAAAGAATTGGAAATGTAAGATTTCTGCTAAGGCAACTAAAAAAAAAAAAAAAGGCCCTTTGTATCTTGATGGCACCTTGTCATCTGAAAACCAGGAAACCTTCTGCATACACTTCCCCTTTTCACATTGCCAGCAGGTAATCAATCTTCCCATGGCACAAACTATTATGTCAGCCCCTGCTTACAAACTGTTTGTGGGTTCCCAGTGTCTCCAGAACAAAATCCAGACTCTTTGGCTTGATGTTCAAAGCCCTCCACCATCCTTCCTTAACCTTCTTATCATGGCTTTTCTGAGTTCATTGTGTACCAGGGTCATTCACAACCCCTAGCTTGACTCCCTCTGCACTGTATTCTTAGCAAGTCCTCATAAATGTCACTATTCTTTGGGGCTTTCATAATGTCATTTATGCTCTTCTCACTCCCTAACCATCTTTTTAAGTTTTTGTATTGGCTACTTCACCTTTCACCTGCTGGTACCTTAAGGCAGTAAATATTTGCTGCTCTACTGCTGATACCACTGTGTTTCTCCACAATAGGAAGACATTCTGAGGTAATGCCCCTTGCCTGCATGGAAAATCTGAGTCATTTTAAGGCAGCTCTGTTATTTGTCAGCCCAATAAAATTACCATGTTTGCAAGCTTTTCCTTGCTCAATGGTATTGGAATGTCTGTAGTGCTTCCCCCTGATTTCTACTTATCCTTACAATTTAAAACAGAAATGCAAGGTCTCATGTTCTTTACCAATATGACTGACATGGAAAAAAACTCTGAGAATGCAGTAGTTACATAAAAACAAATATTTGGATGTTTGCAAACACAGGTAGTAGGCTAGATTTTTTCCCATATTCATCTTGACTTTGAAGTCATGAAAATAGAATCCTGTTGTCTAACAGTATTAAAAGACAGAAGCTAAACTATATTCTATCAATTTCTAATGTTTTTATGAATATCTATTACTTTTGTATGAATTATATTTACATTTTATTTAAATTATAATTTATATTCTATTTACTTAATTCATATTTATTAATTTACTTAACTTAAAATAAATTATATTTACTTAAATTATATTTTGAATATTCTATATTTAAGTTGGAGTCTATTTCTGTGAAAGCAATTCTCTGCAATTAAGTTGGGAACTTTTATAAAAACACAATTAACACAAATGAACAAAATGAACAGATATTCGACGCTATGGAAAAGAGAAATAAAAGATTTAAATAAATTAATATAGTTGGAAGTAATTGTTTTCTCCCACTTTCACATTCTAAGGACAATATTCACTATGACAAAGAAGACCTAGGCATGAGGCTGGCAGATGGGATTGTTTGGTTGTTGCTGATGATGACTGATACTGTCATTTGCTCCAAGTTTACTTTAGAACCTCAAGAACCATGGAGCCATTAAGATAGAGTCCTAGCTATTGGCACATTCAAAGGTTACTTGTACTGGACAATTTTTAATCCAGTTCTGCATTTAAAGAAAAGACTATGCTAAAGTAATATGGTTGAAAACACTTACCTGTTTAATACTTCAGGGATTTGAGAATCAAATATACAATGTCTCTTTCTTCCATCATTGGCCAATACAAAGTAAACATACCAATGAGGAATCATGCTCTTGAAAACCCATACCCACATTAACAGAGTCTGTTTATCATATATCAAGACTATAATTCAGGTAATTCCATTCCTTGTCTGATCTTTTGATCTCAAAGTATATTTGAAATCCTCTTTGACTAGGCCAGATGGACAATTCAATTTTGTATGATGCATATTTTTACGTAGTTCAGCATGGGTTAGTTTTCCAAAAAAATCTTTGGTCAGATCAAAGGGAGTTTCTGTGTCCATGCTATGTAAAATTTGTGCATACAATCCCTAAATCCATCAAGTTGACTTAGGAGAGTAGCAGCAGATTTGAAGGAAACAAATTCAGAATCTAGTACACAGAGCAGATCAAATATGGTCACTGATATTCTTTTCTATCATCTAGGGTGTTCTAAGTGGGAGCCACTATGGATTTTTAATCATAATAGCAGCTACCATCTATTGGGTATTTCCAATGTGCCATACATTGAGCTCCTTATATACTCAAACATTTCATTACCCCAAAGATACATTCTCTTTCTCATTTCCTAGGTGAATAAACAGGCACAGGGAACTCACGTATCCAAATTTGCACAGACAGTAAGTGGAACAATTAAGATTTCAATTCAGGTTTTGGGTTTTTTTTTACTTAAAATTCAAGTTCTTAACTGACTAAAACTACTAATACTATAGTACTTAAAAATTATAGCTGATATATATTTATATAGTAATTTTTCTACATAGTATGAATTTAACACTATGTATGATATTTCAATCTATCTTCATAATGACTATTAGATATAATAAATGAATTCAGTAAAGTTGCAAGATATAAAATTACTTAAATTTGTTGCATTGCTATACACTAATAATAAGGTAGCAAAAAGAGAAATTAAGAAAACAATTCCATTTACAATCACACCAAGAATGAGATACCTAGGAATAAATTTAACCAAAGAGGTGAAGGACTGCACTCTGAAAACTACAAAACATTGATGAAAGAAACTAAAGATGGCGTGAAAAAAATTGAAAGATATTCCATGATCATGGATTGGAAGAATTGATTTTACTAAAATGTCCATTTTACTCAAAGCAATTTACAGATTCAGTGTATCCCTGCCAAAATGCCAACAAATAATCCTAAAATTTTTATGGAACCATAAAAGACCCAAAGCAATCTTGAAAAAGAACAAAGCTAGAGGTATTACAACCCCAGATATCAAGATACACTATATCTGAAGTAATTAAAGAAGTATGGTACTGGCACAAAAATAGACAAACAGATCAATGAAACAGAATAGGGAGCCCAGAAATGAACCCACACTTACATGGTCAATTAATCTACAACAAAGGGGGCAAAAATATACAGTGGGGAAAAGATGGTGTCTTTAATAAATGGCGCTATGAAAATGGACAGTTACATGCAAAAGAATGAAACTGGACCCCTTCCTTTCACCATACACGAAAATAAATTCAAAATGGATTAAAGACCTAAATGTGAGACCTGAAACCATAAAACTCCTGGAAGAAAACACAGAATTTTTTTTGACATGGCCCTTAGCAACAATTTTCTAGCTGTGTCTCCTTGGGCAAGGGAAACAAAGCAAAAATAAACCAAGGACTATACCAAAATAAAAAGCTTCTGCACAGTGAAGGAAACCACCAACAAAACAAAAAGACAATCTACTGAATGGGAGAAGATATTTGCAAATGATATATTCAATAAAGGGCTAATATCAAAATATATAAAGAACTTAAATAATTCAACACCAAAAAAAATAAATCAATGAATCCCCAAACAACCCAATAAAAAATGGACAGAGGACCTGGATAGACATTTTTCCAAAGACATCCAGATGACCAAAAGACTCATGAAAAGGTGCTCATAATCATTCATCATCAGGAGAATACACATCAAAACCACAATGAAACATCAATTCACAACTGTAAGAATGGCTGGAATCAAAAAGACAAATAACAAATGCTGGTTAGGATGTGGAGAAAAGGAAATCCTCATGAACTATTGGTACAAATGTAAATTGATACAACCCCTGTGGAAAATAGTATGGACGTTCCTCAAAATATTAAAAATAGAAATACCAGAGTGTGCCTGGATGACAAAGTCAGTTAAGCATCTGACTTGGTTTCAGCTTAAGCTGTGATCTCATGGGTCATGATCATGAGCTGCATGTCCAGCTCTGCACTCTAAATGGAGTCTGCTTGAGTTTCTCTCTCCCTCTGCCTCTGCTCACCCCCACCTCTCCCCCGACTCTGAAATAAATAAATCTTTAAAAAAAAAAAAAAAAGAAAGAAATACTGTACAATCCAGTAATCCCAATACTGGGTATTTACCCCCCCCCCAAATCTGAAAACACTGATTTAAAAAGATATACACATCCTTTTGTCTATTGCAGCATTATTTGCAAGAGCCAGCATATAGAAGCAACCCAAGTGTCCATTGGGTCCTCTATCCATATACATGAATGGATAAAGAAGATGTGGGATGTATATATAATACTCAGCCATAAAAAAGAATGATATCTTGCCATCTGAGACAACATGGATGGACCTAGAGAATAGTATGATAAGTGAAATATGTGAGACAGAGTAAGACAAATACCATATGACTTCACTTATATGTGAAATCAAAACAAAACAAAAGAACAAATAAAAAGCTAAAACAAACCCATAAATACAGAGAATGAACTAAGTGATGGTTGCCAGAAGGGAGGTGAGTAGGGGATAGGCAAAATGGGTGAAGGGGAGTGAGAGATACAGGCCTCCAGTTATGGAATTAATAAGTCACAGGGATAAAATATATAGGATAAAGAATATAGTCAAGAGTATTATAATTTCCTTGCATGGAAATAGATAGTAGCTATACTTGTGATCAGAGGGTAATGTATAGACTTGTCAAATCATTATGGTGTACATCTGAAACTAATGTTAACACTGTGTATCAATTAAACTTCAATTTTAAAGTATTAAAGTACTTAGAAGAGTAAAAACAAAAAAAAGAACAAAAAAATATTCATGACAACTATTTGAGAGTAGGTATTATTATCTCCATTTTCCTGTGAGTATGAGAAAACTTGTTAAAGTTATACAATGCTCTCAATATTACTTGGTTCAGAAGAAGCAAAAGTAGTTTGTCAGACTGTCAAGACTGGCTTCCTCCAGTACTCTAGACTGCCTCTCAGGATCTTATCCCTATGAATTCAAGGCTGTTTTCCAGGTGGATTAGTCAGAAAAATAAGCCATGTGTCATAACAAATGAACCCAGAATTTCAGTTCCTTATAGCAACAGAGGGTTATTTCCCATTCATGCTTTCCATCCATTGCAGCTGTGGCTCTCTTCCAAATGTGCATAACAGGAGCCATAACCCGGTCTCATGAGAAAGGAGAAAAAAAAAAGACACAGACAATCATATACTGGCTTTTAAAGTTTATCGGCCTGGAAGTTACATGGCCATTCCTGAGCCCTACCAGGTAGAAGTAAATAATTGTCTCAAAGCAAATGGCTTCACTGAGACAGAAATCATAGTATTGGGGCAAAAGGTTAGACTGATATCTGGCACATGGCTGCCAGGATGTGTATATCTATGCATAAGGCAACAGGATATAACTGTGTTTTCTTGATTTGTTCTACAGACAACCTCAGCTCTTAGGTTACTGAGGAAAAGTACATAAGGCAACAGAATAGCTTTCAGGAATAAAGAAACAAAAACCATCTAATGGGCTAATACAACATTTTTTCACTAGCATATGAAGTCCAAAGTTTATAGCTTAAGAACTTTTTTGCTAGGAAAACAGGGGGTATGTACAAGACTATTGAGTGAAAAAAATAGATATTGTCAAATCTTGCTGGTAAGTAGTATATTTGAAAAAAATACCTTAAATGGTTTCAAAGACACATCTCTAAGCATAGGTGTGTACTGTGCTGTTTAGAATAGAAAAAAAATTGTGTAGGTGTGATGGGGAAAACAACTTAGATATACAAAGACTGTAAAATGAGGTTAAATGAACTAAGTCTGTAAATGGAATTCTATGCAGCAATGTAAAATGATTAAAATGTAATGATATGGAAACTCTTAGTGACATAGTAGAAAAATCCGGTTATAAAATAATAGTATTGTATGATTTTATATGATAAACATTTTATCTAAAATGTATGTATTTTTTTAAATCATGTTTAAAGTTACCACTGAGTAGGGAGGGGCGCCTGGGTGGCTCAGTGGGTTAAGCCGCTGCCTTCAGCTCAGGTCATGATCTTGGGGTCCTGGGATCGAGTCCCGCATCAGGCTCTTTGCTCAGCAGGGAGCCTGCTTCCTCCTCTCTCTCTCTCTGCCTGCCTCTCTGCCTACTTGTGATCTCTCTCTGTCAAATAAATAAATAAAATCTTTAAAAAAAATAAATAAAGTTACCACTGAGCAGTAATTTTTAGAGTTTTATTTTTGGTTTTCTAGTGAAGGAGTTCAAGGGGGTAATGGGACTTGTCTACATTTTCCAAATTCTCTATATAGAATATTTAAGGCACTTTAAAATAAATCAAAAAAATAAATATTAAAAAGTAAATTTTAAAAACAGAGGTATAGCATGTGCAGTCCAGGAAACACCAATAAAACTGCATCTTTAATCATAAAGAAAACAAAGAACTAAATTCAGATAATTCAGTGATCTGTCAGACCAGTCAGGAAACAATTAGTGATTGTTCACAATCATTCCTGACCATGTTTCACTCAATATTTGATTTACCTTTTTTTTTTTTAAATTATCTCATAATTTACAAGTGTTACTTCACATACTTATTTTTCAAAACTTCTCAGTTTGGCTGATAGAAACTATACATCATTTTGGCATTCTGAAAACTTGAAAGAGAATTACTTATGATTGCAGAGCAATTTTGTGATACTTCTAAGAGGAAGAGATTAAGAGGTTTTATAATGTTCGAAAATAATTCATCTAAACATGCTTTTGATATTCGGACTGCATATAATTGATCATATATTTGACCCCTTGTTTTTATTGTATCCTTTTTTCTTTTTGCTTAGCATACAATTACATTTTTTTACTAATGTAGAATTGATACACAGTGTTATTTTAGATTCAGGTATACAACATAGTGATTCTGTAAGTCTATACATTATGCTCACTACAAAGTGTAACTGCCAATCTATCACTATACAACGTTACTACAATATCACTAACTATACTTCCGCTTTTCCTTTTCTTCTTCCTTATACTCATCTCCTCCACACAGCCTTACATGATCCCCCAACTCCCACTACTCAAAGCTGTGCATCAGCTTGGAAACAATTCACACTTTTTTTCTCCCACACAACTATCAGTTACTCGGTAGCAGGTATGGAAGTTTATTCTTCTTGGCATCCTCTCACTAACATTCTTGATCCCAGACTTGTCCTTGACTATCAGTCCTCCACGTTGCAAGCAGAGTTCCTTTTATGTAATAAAAGTGAAATGATGCAATATCTTTTGGAAATTTCCTTATAAGTTAGCTTATTGTAAGTTTTACTGTAGTAACAGATAAATTCTAAACCTCAGGGGCTCACAAAAACAAGGTTCATTTCTTCCTTGTGTTGTAAGTCAGTTGGAAAACACCAATGACTCTGCCCCCTGCCTTTTTCATTCTGGGATTCGCAGGGGAAAGAGCAACCCTCATCTACTGCACTGGGGAAAGAGTAATGGCAGAATCATACAATAGTTTTGAAAGCTTCTGCTTGGATATGACGTAAATCACTTTGGTTAAGAGACCACTGGAAAAGAAAGTCCTGTGACCAAACCTGGTGTCAGTGGTGCAGTGAATAACATAATTCTGTCACAGGCGAAGGCTGCAAATAATTGGAAACAACAACAGGACAAATAACAGTAATGCCTTCTTTCGTATTTTCATACTTCTAAAAAATATTAATAGTTGAAGAAAACAGTAGGAGTTGCTAACTTTTGCTTCCTAATATAACAAATATTTGTTTTTGAGAAACCTAATACCATGTTATAGCTGAGTTTTGACAAAAGTCAAATAAAGGATTTTAAGGTCAATGTGGTTTGGCAAAACTGAACTTCAGACACAATCAGCAGAAGACTATTTTAAAAATTGACAAGTTTTGTAGTATTCTAACTTTCTATGAAATATACATGAATATTTCTTATGTTTAGGGTACATCAGACCAATTTAGATATGGTTACTGAAGAGCCATATAAAGCAATAATTGGCTGATGGTACAATCTAAATTTTCCAACACTATGGTGTTGTGCAAATGTATCCTCTATCTCAATGGATTTAAAAGAATCCATAAATGCTCAGCCTCATTCTCTGCTTTTTTTTTTTTTATATCTTGGGCTAGGCTATATTAGTTCCCCTCAGTAGTCAGAATATTCCCAGTAATTCAGGTATCTTTATTAAAAATTCTGCAAAGCTTATATTTTGCTGATTATGTTTTTTGCTTCTCTCGTGGGTTTAATGTCTATTGACTGAACATTAAGTCCAAGAACTTTGTAACTCTTACTTCATTGGAAAACTATTCCAGCAAAGTTTACTAATGTTTAAAAAAAAAAAAAAGGATTTTGAATTATCATAAGGCTGAAGTATGGGACATTTTTAAGACTGCAGTGTTACTTCCTTCAACTACAGTAATTTGATCTAGCTTTAGGCTCAAAGACATCTTTAGAAACTGGCTTTACAGAATGGATAAAAAAATATTTGTAATTACTGTATCAATTGTTTGTTTACGTAGATGCTGCCAAAGTATTTAGGAGTGCTTGAGAAGAGTTTCTTTTCTTAAATATATTTATTTTACAGTTTTATTTACATTTACCAGCCTGGAAAAACCTTTCATCACAGATCTATGAAAGATACTGGTTTTCATGTAATTGAAAAAATACAAGCAAAGCTGTTATTTTCCATCACACAGACAAAAGAAAAAATACTCCGTTTCTTTTAAGAATCTGAGCATTAAAAAAAGAAACCAATTTAAGATATGCTACTTATATGTAGGGAGAAAGTCTTTCTGTATTCCTCAGTAAAATATTTCAAGGAATAAAGATCTATATAAACATATATATGTGTGTGTGTGTATATATATATACACACACACACATATATATCAAGAGAGAGAGATACAGTTATATATAGTTATATGTATAGTTGCTAATATACATGTAAATCTCTGCATGTATATGTATGTGTTTATATAAATATAGATACAGATGATACAGAATTATAGATATATAGTAAGTGACTCTAGATTTTTTTCTTATAGTTAAGCATTAGAGATTCATCACTTTTCCGTTCTTGGAATAGGTTGTACTTCTTTCTCAGAAAGAAGTAAAATACAGGGTACACAGTGCTCTGAAACTTCTTATCCTAGGTAAATAAAGGTAGACGGGGCAGCTAAACTGGACTTTACGGTTAACGCCACAAAGCGAAACACCAGCCTCTAAAGGCTGTTAGCCATGACTATGCTCGGCAAAGTTACTCACTGTTGGAATGTATATTTACAAAATATCAAAAATTGGTTACAGCATCTCATGTTGACAATTTTATTTATATATTTGAGATAAAAGCAGTAAGAACTCTCCCTATAACCAGCACTATATTCTAAGCTTCTGAACGTACAATGGTGGTGGTGATGATACGAGGGTATGCCACCATATTACTTTGTACAATTTACTGGTCTATATAAAACAAGGACAGTGCTTTTAATAGTTCCGAATTTAATACTTTCACATTTCAACAGAAATCTTAAAAATGAAGGCAGGACACAATTCGAATTCAATGTAAAAAAGACTTTATAATTTCTCTTGGGAATAATTAAAGTAATACTTAAAGCACTCAGATTAATTCAGAGCTTTGTTTTTACCTTAATTTTGGTTGCAAATGTATGTCAGTTTTAAGTGTACCAAACCCATATATGTTTGCTAACTTGGTTTAATGTATGTTACTGCCTGGAATGATCACTTTGAATTGAAATATGCTGAACTACACTGCAAGTTTTAAAACAGCAGTGTTTTTTAGGCAAGGTGAACACATGATAACAGTCATTCCGTAGTTGTAAATTTCTTCAGTTAATAGTTATATGTTACAAACAGTATCAAGTACAAGCCAAACTTTTTATATTTTTTGCATTAAACATGAACTGGGTTACTGTATAATTTCAACATATGACATCCCATTTCAAAAATTATTTTCCATAGGCAGTTATTTATACTTTTAGGCATTTTAATTTCTTGAATTAAAGGACGCAATGTAGGTAAAGATATTCCTATATTTTCAAGTTCTCTTTTGATTGGTAAGGGACAGTGTGAGCCCATCTGTTTTGCAGCAAAGAAAGCCCCAAACCATCTGTGTAGAACCACATGCCAGCTAAAACACAGAGATATGCACAGTTTTTTTGTTATGAAAAATTTTGCAGTATTTTTTTCTGTATTAGTGTGAATAAATTAGCAACAACTAAATTAAAGAAATCTTTAGAGAACATATTAAGTTTCTAGTGCCTACAGTATATTATATCCATTTAGAAATTGTGGAAGTTGCATTGTCCCCACATGAATTTTTCCTTACTATTCTGAATTTGATACTGAAATCACTCATCATCTGCAAAGTAAAATAGCTTCATTTGGCAATGTAAGTTCATTTTTATAAAATTGTTTTTGATTGAGCAATTCTTTGACTTTCAAACAGTAAATAATTGTGATTTTTTTGTTCAACTATAAATAGTAGCATAGTAAAATGATTAGTATGGTTATAATTCGTATATTATATTATTTGCACAATATCTGCATACTATAGTGGATGAGAATGTGTTATGGCATATTTTCAAGAAGCTCTTATTTTCCTGTCTTCAACTGAAGTATTCTGCTGGTGGATTTTTTGGGTTCTACCCGAGTAAGTGAATATACAAATTCATTGCTGGTTTTTAGGAGTCAATAAGAATACTGAATAACAGATTTAAGTGTTAATTATATCTTATAATTCTAAGGCTCTGAAGAATTACATTAATATTTTTAAAACACTACATTTAAAATATTTTATACAGCACTTCATAATGGGGCTCTTGCCTACAGAAAATTGGCTAGACTAGCCACTTCTCTGATTTTGAAAAAAAAAAAACAATCAGTAGATCACATGTAGGCCAACAATCTCTAAAAACTTACCAAAATCACTTCCTGATCTTCTCGCAAGCCTTCTATCTTCACCCTGCTTAGTTTATATGTGACTGCTATTTGATGAGTTAGAAAAGGACAAATAGAGACATGTGAATGTATATCAGCTCCTTAATGCATAGTAAGTATTGATGAAATATGTTACTCTTTGAGGGAGACCTTCTCTATTATGCTTTACAGTGGTGTTGAAAATGCTTATTATCTGTTTGAAAAACATTAAAAGCTTTAAATTCAAGCAGCTCATTTTTCATTTTGTTAATTGCATAACATACTAATGTTGCACTAGGTTGTTTTTTTCAGTGGTATAATGATGCAACAATATTTACATACCAACTCTGGTTTTCCTTTAATGGTTTCTATAACAAGATCATAATTTCCTTTAGCGTAATCACTGGCAGATTTATTTGGCGTCCCATCTTCACTCCACTCTGGCTTTGGGGGCCTGGGAGAGAGCACATACTTCTTCCTCTCCCTTTCACCATCAAGTACGCTCTGTTCAAGTTGCTGCAGGTCTGGGCTACACTCCTGCCAAACATCCATGTTTAAAAAGCTCTTAGGACAGAATCTCCATAGAAATCAACCGATTCCTCTAACTTCTGCCCAAAAGCTTTAACAAATTGGTTTACCACCATAATTTTACAACACAGTAAAGATGTGAATATGTGAAAGTGGGTGGTTGGAGAAAAATTTCATTGAACTAGTTTCAGTAGATTCCTAAGAGAGGTGGCATTATGAAAAAGAACATTAGGGTGTTAAGGATTTTCTACAATGCACTCACTCTTAATCTAAAAGCTAACTTGAGGGGTGCCTGGGTGACTCAGTGGGTTAAGCTGCTGCCTTTGGCTCAGGTCATGATCTCAGGGTCCTGGGATCGAGTCCCGCATCGGGCTCTCTGCTCGGCAGGGAGCCTGCTTCCTCCTCTCTCTCTCTGCCTGCCTCTCTGCCTACTTGTGATCTCTCTCTGTCAAATAAATAAATAAAATCTTTAAAAAATAATAAATTAAAAAAAAATAAAAGCTAACTTGAAAAACTCAGGGTTTCAATGCAGACATCTATCACATTGCCTGGGAAGTCTTGATGACCTGCCCTCCACCCACCAGGCACAGCATGTGCCAAAGAGCACTGAAAATCCCTCTTGTGAATTTTTTATTTTCCTACATAAAACAATAATAAGGTGCTAAGATTTGTCTGGCTACTTTGCTCAACATGCCTTGGAAGCAGATGAAAACATCGTAATATGACATTCCAAATTTAGCACCATTTGCCCTGCATAGAGAAACAAAATAAAAAAACAAAAAACAATTTCAAGCTGTCTCCTAAATTGAGCTGATTTCAGAGAAAAATACCATTAATCGGAGTACTACAGACTGGTGCTACTTGTTCTTTGGATGACATCGTATGAGATAACTACAAACCTCTCATTATGTTTCAGAGATAGTTTGTTAAATGTCTAGCTTCCTTTTAGTTAAGCAGCGAGTGACCTGTTTTAAACCACAGTAACGGCAGAGTTTTGAAAAGAAAAACTCTTCACACATGATGGAGTTGGGTAAAGCTGTGATTTTCTGCTTGGCTGAAACACAGTCTATGATGCAGTTATAAGGTTAATCAATTTGAACTAAAATGGAAAGGGATATGCATAAAAGATACTTGTAAAATGGGATCCTTAATGTCTCAGAGGAGCGTGTATTTGTATGTCTTCACAGTGGTGATTCAAGCTAATTTCAATTCTACCATGAGATCTCTAATGGTTACCTTGTGCGCTATTAATTCACTTGGCTGTGAGACATCCCTTTCTGAGGAAAAATTAGGAATATATATCAAAACCCATGACATAGGCTTGACAGAAATCCTTAGCATATTAAAAGCTGACATAATTATTCATTGCAAGTAATAAATAGAACACATTTAAGATTTTATCAAAATGTTCTTATAATAATTGAAACTCAGAGAAGAGTTTATTTCAATTAACTTGGAAAGCAAAATAAATATTTAACTTATTTAGCATTCCACAATTAGGATCTATAATTTAAATGAGATGCAATTAGTCTTCTCTCCTCAACGAAACTATGCTCTATGTAGTGTGGGCCAGAGCTTTATTTTACTTTTCTCTTCCAAGGGGCCATTTGTTTTTTAACGTTTTTCTTTTTTTCTCTGCTTTTAATCTGCTCCAAAAGTGTCAAACTCAACTGCTCCAATACCTGCACAGTCAAGACTTTCTTCTATTTTATAATGTATGTCTGCTTATTAAAGTCTTCAAGACATCCTAGACTTAGGCAAACAGTGTCCAAATGTACCATATTTAGCTTCTATCTCAAAATCTCCCGAGCTGTCAATTTAGGTGTTAAAGAGACCATTTGTAAAGCTTGGCTGGGAATTGCCATTATTGACTGGAATGTGTGTTTATCATTACATTCAATGATGAAAGTGGAACATGTAGCATATGAATAAATGTCAGCAGATGTTTCTTTTAAATGGCCTGATTTCAACCTCCTGTTGTTTGTCTTGAATACAAATATTAAAAAAGGGAAAAAAAGGCAGAATTTTTATGACATAAGTGCAAGGGTAGTTAGATTTTTTGAAAAACAACAAAAATAATGGCTAGAATATCAGAGTAAGGGAGTAAAGTCGAATTAAGAGTTAGTTGGCTGTGCTCAGCTATTCCTGTGGACTTCTAAATAGACTTAGCAAGAGGAGGGATTTTTGGTATGTGCTCACAGCAAAATTTAATCTCACGGATGTTTGTGTTTAACAGCTGTTATTAATGATTTTTAAAAATAGCTGAATTTGATTCCTACATGGAGACTGTGCAACTTGGGTAAGGGTCTTAAAAAGTCTTTATCTCTTATTGGGAGACATTGAGTGGAAATACTCAGTAGCAAACAGACACTGTTTTTTTCCAAACTCTTACTTTGAAAGATAGACCTTGAACACAGAAAGCATATTTTACATATTTAAGGGAGGAAAAAGCAACATAAAGTCAGTGGTATACAAATGGAATAGACATTTTAGATGGTACGACATTAACTCATCCTTTGTTCACTTCTACAGAAATTTTTGTGAATGTATTATATTTAGTCGAACTCCTGTAGTACTTTTGGGGGTATAAATATTTGGGTGCCATTCGAAAAGGTGTAAAATGATGACGAACAAATTCTGGGTGGGCTTTAAGAGCAGAAAATCTAACTTTAAAAATCAGGCACTCATATTAAATTTCCAACATGATTGTCTAAAATACTACAGAGAAAATTTTCAAATATAATATATCTTATAATAAAACTGTTCAGAATTTGTCACCATTTCCACTTTATTTAAATGATAATAATTTGTACTTCAGATCGTAAGGAGCACTACAGACTAACGCTTACATCTGTCAAAAAACAGAACTTTCAAAGCCACTGAAGTTGTGAGCAAACCATGTTCCAAGCTTCAAAAAGGGCAATGACTCGGGGCCGGCTTTCCATCCCTGGCTTTCACTTTGGTAGCAGGATTGTTTGTAGCCACCGTCAAGAGTGGGCACAGATATTGCATATGCAATTAGCCATTTTCTCTTAATTTTGAGAGTGTAAATGCCTAATTGCTTGTGCAATTAAAGGAAGCAAAAATTTTCTGCCTGTAAAATAGAAGGCTAGGGCAGAATGCAAATTAAAACCATTAGTATAATTTTCTGACTTGTATATCAACAAATTATATATGTTTTTCCTATATGTTTAGTATTTCTATAGTATTGATCAAAAAGCTACCTTGAAAATGGGGCATGCTCTCACATAATGCTTGATTGCTTCTAAGATAAGACAGAGAACATTCTAACAGTCATGCTAATCCAAATGTCAAGTTTAATACTTAACAATCAAGCTTTTTTCTTTTTTAAGGAATAAGGTACTCATTTGCTTACTGAAGCTTTCTGGTACAACAATGCCGTATTTATTTTGATAACCTCTCTGAAATTCAAAATTGAACCTACATCTGCTTTTCCATTATTTGACACATCTATACCATTCATCCCTGTAGGTCAGAAATAGCACAAACTACACTTACCTACTTTTCTGTCACTTAGACTGAAAACATGCCCCCACCATTACTCCACTTCCACCAGGTACTTCCAAACCAAACTCCCCACCTTCATCACTATACACACTTTACACATTCCTTCAGCTCAGCACTTTGCATAACCTCCTTCCATCACAAATATAAATTAAAGTTCCCCTTCTACAAAACCTTTGGTCAGGCTACGGTCATATCCTTCATGTTCTCCAAATTTTTTTTCTCCACCCCTCCCTTTTTTTTTTTTCTCTTACTTTTCTTCTGCCCTTGTTTGTTCCTTCCTAATCTGGGCATCATACATACCCCCACACTAAAATGTCTGTGACACTTATTCTAGGGCTCATTCTCATCTACAAAATTATTTGACATACAAAATATGAAATGCCTATTAATTAATTCTGCTTCACTTAGCTTTGCATAACTGTGATCGAAATTATGCTCTACGGCTCTCCTATGATGAAAAGGAATTATTAACTAACTGAAGAGTTCTTTGGATGATTAGAACGTGAAAGGACTGGAGAAATGCTGGGATTTAGTCATACCTCATTTGTCGCATGAGGAAATGGGACACAGAGGGCAAAGGGGCCTGTGCTGTGTTTGGCAGAGAAAGGTCAAGAATCCCTTCAGTCACTCTGCTTCTACTCATGTGCCAGAGCATGAATTTACCCCTCAGGTTCTTCAACACATCATGGGCCAAAGGGTATAAAGCTTAACCTTTATGAACCTCTGCTTGCTGTCCCAAAGGTTCCAAACCAGCCACAAAGAGGCACAGTAAGGCATTCATACTCCACATATTACAACTGGAAGACATGCAATAGGAGGTTATTAGGATTAAACTATATTAATATTGGATGATAAGAAATTACCTTTAATCCACCAAGAGGAAAAAAAGTCTGTTAAGATGTGGGAATTAGGGGCGCCTGGGTGGCTCAGTCATTAAGTGTCTGCCTTCAGCTCAGGTCATGATCCCAAGGTCCTGGGACCAAGCCCTGCATTGGGCTCCCTGCTCAGCAGGAAGCCTGCTTCTCCCTCTCCCTCTTCCCCTGCTTGTGCTCCCTCTTACTGTGTCTCTCTCTGTCAAATAAATAAATAAGATCTTTAAAAAAAAATGTGAGAATTAGTAATAACCTTTTTGTAATAACATATCTCATATTCCAAAATTAGGTCAAAATATATAGGTGCTCTATGATGACAGGCTGCCTTCACTCTTGCTGAGCTGTTTTTAACTGCCAACTGTAATTAATATCATTTGTGACTCTAAATAAGCCAGAAAGGCCTGCAAATGATACCTTTTTTAGGGAAATGAATTTGATAGAAAATCTGAAGTTTTGATGATAGGTATTCCCCTCAGAATGGCTAGTTAAAATATGAGAATTGTCATGTTCTTAAAGTCAGCTTTCTCACTAAAGCTGTCCAGTGTCTTCCAGAATGGGATTTAGAAAATGCTAATTTGTAGGAGACACTGGATTAGATAATGCTAAGAAAATCTCATTTTCCAGGAGCTCACAGACTCTGTTCATGCCATTTTGATTCTACAAGATTGGGATGTGAGATGCAGGGTGCAGAGCACAGTGGTTTTCAAATGTATTCAGCACGTTTTCTCAGAGTATCTCATCATAATAGTGTTCTGGGAAAATCTCTGCACAAAATCTAGTTTAACACTGGGGGATACAAATGATTAATAAAAAAGTTAAAGTAGACCACTAGCATATCACACTTAAAACTAGGAAAGAGCAAGGGGCTCTGACCACTCAGCCAGAGTTCTTTCCACTTTTCTATCATAATCTCAGTGGTCACCTTGGTTCTCACAACTAAGAATTTTTATTGTGTTTTTCAATTCTTCTCTTCACTTGGTATTCTTTGGGCTTCACGTCTCAATTAGGTCAAACAGCAAGAAATACAGAAGAAGCCTGACAAAGGAGTTTAAGGTCTAGTGAACAGCAGAGAAGAGTCTATTGTAGAGTAGGCAGTCTTCCCATAATATGAACACCAAACAACCACTGGCTCCAAAAGATCTCCTTAGCCAGGGCAGCAGCAATTCTCATCACATGGAGAAGGGTTTAGCAGGAAGACAACAGATGGTAAAAGAGTCAAAATGTAATAGTACCTTCTATGTACAAGGCCCTGGTCCTGGCACCTTCACAAGGACTATTTCTTTTTGTGTCTGACCACTTGGACAGGAAGATGGGTAACATCATCCTTATTTTCCAGAAGGGGAAATAAGACACATAATTCTTGGAAGTACTACTCAAAGGGCATGTTTCTCCTCAGAGCTAACACACTGAGCAGGTTGGGGAAAGAGCAGCCCCCATCACAGGTACTAAGGACCAGGTGAAAGGAAAGATAGAAATTAAAAATGCACAAGCTTATATAGAGCTTATTATAATCACTGAAACCAAAGAGCAGCAAGAGTCCTTTTCAATCCTTCTGTAAATTATCACTGATATTAAAAATAGAGCTTTTAATAGTTACAGATGGTCAAGTAAAGAAACAAAGGCTGAAAGTTTCCAAGTGGACTCAAGTCTCAGCACTGGCTAATGCAGGTGGAGTTAAATCTGAGATTATGAAGAGGATTCCTGACATCTCTATCAATGCTTTACAAAGCTACCAAATTCAGCTCTTAAAGGACCTTCAGTTCACTGCACTCATATGTTTTGTTGAGAAGTTCTGTTTCTTTGTTCCTGATCTAAACAACCAATTAAGAGTATCAATAGTTTCTGTGAGCAGTTTATTCTTACTCTCTAACTCAATATTTGATTTTCAAACATTCTTAAAAACAATGTATTCTATATTGTTTCATGTACTTGTGAAGGTTGTTATCAGATACAAATTCCTTTCACTTAAAGAGCTATCAAAATGATTACTTATAAAAAGAAAGAGAACCACAAAACTGTCTTACTCAGTTGTGCATAATATTTAATTAGAAAAACAATTTAAGTTCCCATTTTAACACTATTTAAATATAAATCTTTATTATAATACTGCAAAATACAAGATTTATGTTTTCTACTCTATTAAAATGGCTAAAAAACTGTACCTAATAAAATTTTAAATCCTGTATAATAGTATGTCGACAGATATATTAAAATTTTACTCTTCAAATATTACTATCTGACTCATTATCTTTATATACTAACATTGTCACAGTTAAATCACTATCTATCAAATATAGGAACAGAATGATACAACATGGGATGAGCCAAATATGATCAGATAACTTAATCTATGCAATTGTGAATCTCATATTAATGAGGAAATCCACGTCAGAAATTAGTAACAGGAGGTATCTTACAGATGGATGGTGATAAAAAATTCCAATTTAAAATGAAAGAAGCAGCAATGCAAATTAGTGCAAAGTGTAACTTTTGTTCACAAAAAATTAAGGTCAAATTGCACAGATTTAGAATTAAATGTATTAATTCCAGAAACTGTCAGCAGTCAGTGTCTTAGAGAACCTCATCACTCATCTTTATGAAAGTACTATGAAAATTGTCTTAGACAACTGTCCTACTCTAAATGGTGCTTCTACAGTCCCTTCACCTTAACCTGTACACTTATATAGTCCTTGAACTATTTCTAAATGAGAGTCTCCAATTTAAAAGCCTATTTTTAAAGAAAAACATTTGGAAAATAAAGTTCAATGTCTGAAGAGCTGAAATATTCTGTGTGAATACCAGCCCTGGACTGAAGATTTTCACTGAGGAAATCAGTTTGAAGCATTTGGGACCAAAGGAAAAGAATATTTCTTCCCAAACATTTCCAGCTTAGAATATGGGGTGAGGAAACTGGAATTTTCAAAACTTGAAAAAAAAAAAAAAGAGAGAGAGAGAAAACATTTTGGCTGATAAGATGCTCCTGAATAAAATATTATCTGAAACAAATGTTTAATTCAGAAAACACCTGCCAATGTAGATGTGCCCTTCAATAAATATGGCATCTCCATCCTCATTTAACATGTTTCTTAGCAATGAAATGTTGGCATTAAATTTAAACATAAGTGCAGTATAAAACAGGCATATAGCTATATCTTGTGGACATGGTGTTATAACAGCTAGACCAGGGATTTTTCAATGTTTTGAAGTCACAACATTTTTATATTAACACCATTAAGAGACCATAATTAAGCAGTAAGGTGTTTAATGATATATACAAGGGAATAATAATGTAATCACAGTGATACGGGTATCCCATTGATAATTTATGTAAAAGGAGTCATCTGAAAATAAGGCTTATGATAATATTAAGACAGTAAAGTTTGAGGATAAAGGCCATGAGCAATATAATAATAGTTCCATTTCCCTTTTCATGTTTTTTTCCAAATTCATGTAAAATATCTATAAAACTGTTTTTATATACAAGTGGCAACATATATACAGTTTGTTTTCTAATGCCTCCTTGAATGCCCTTGAAACAAATGTATCTTTGTAGAACAAAGGCAATAAAATAATTTAGAGACCTGAATGAAAATGGATTCATTCTTTCATGGATTTACAAATTATATTGCTCCTAAAAACTTAGTGTATAAAACAAAAATCTGTAATTTCCAATAAAAACATCCAATGGGTATTATACTTGCAAACCATGAAAACTGGCAGACACTATGCAACCTTAATTTGAAGGATAATGTAAAAAAGTCCTGAAACTGGAAAACTGCAATTGTCAAAATAAAGAAAACCAGATGCTACCTTGGTTAAAAGAAAAGTTACAAAGCAAAAGAATATCTTAAATACTATGGCAGTTGTTACACTATATCCTCTAGGTTTGAATTGGTTTGAGGGGGAAAACATGTTTAGAACTTATTCAAATCTATATGTTTATAACCAGAAAGCTGTAGTTTAAAAACTCATGCAAATGCTTACTGAAAAGAAAACAATGTTTTTTCTTTGAAAAGGTACATATAACAGAATACTATTAAGATTATGTTATTCAAGAGCTGTTATAATGAAGTATTTGACTGAGATCTTTAAAGCTTGACACATGAAATATTTGTCTTATTACCATATATCAGTTTATCAGACCCACTATTTGATAATATGGTCTTTAAGTAGACAAAATATAGCTCAGGTAAAGTTACATGAAGAATGGGAAGGAAAACATCGAATTAGACCTCCCTAAAAATGCAAATACTAAGACACAAAGGAAAGACCAGCTATGGTCTTAATGGAACATAAGCTATGAGCCTTTGGTGCAGACAGTGATTATGGAATGTCAGAAAGGAAACAGGTACTAAACATAGCAGTTCCAAAAATCTTTCATGTAACATAGGGTTTTCCTAAAGTCTGGCTCTTGAGTAAGGGTTTATAAGCCTTGCTTCACCTGTGAAATGTTTCAGATTAATACATCAATTCTTAACTAAAGCTATGATTCTAAAAATCAAAATCCATTCTAACATATTCAGAGTTCATTATATTAATGAATGGATTTCTTGAGCTTCATTCAAGAGAACTTAGTCACTATTTTAAAAGACCTATATATACTTGTCCCCCATGAACCAACTATTGTGATGCCCTGAGGATGTTTTTCCTCCAACTTTTTATCACTTTATAACTAAAGTATCACATATGAAAATTCTGACTTATTAATATCAGAAAACATAATGAGGCTTCTAAAATGTATAGCCCTGGGGCACCTCAGTGGCTGTCTGCTAAGGAGATGGTTCTCAATTTCAGCTCATGTCATGATATCACAGTCCTGGGATTAAGCCCATGGCAGGTTCCACACTCAGTGGGGAGTCTGCTCGAGCATCTTCTCTCTCTCTCTCTCCCTCTGGCCCTCCCCTCCATTATTCTCTCTCTCTCTCTCTCTCTTCCTCTGGCCCTCCCCCCAGTCATTCTATCTCTGAAATAGATGAACCTTTAAAAAATATGAATAAAATAAATAAAGTGAATAACAAATATTTTAAATGATAATGTAAAGTTATCTGAATTCAGAGTCATAATATACATACTCAAGAAAGGATACTCATAAAGTTAATGGAACTCCTTATAATATAAAGTGATACAGAATTTTGAATTTATTCTAAAACAAACTGTTAATGTGTAAAATATCATTCAATCCTGGATAATCTCATCATTTATTAAAAAGAAAAAATACAGACAGGGTATCTGGGTGACACAATCAGTTGAGCCTCTGACTCTTGGTTGGTTCCAATTCAGGTCGTGATCTCAGGGAGATGGTACTAAGCCCTGCATCCAGCTCCACGCTCAGCATAGAATCTGCTTAAGATTCTTTCTCCCTCTCTCTCTGCCTCTCCCACTTGTGTTCACTTGCTTTCTCTTTCTCTCAAATAAGTAAATGTATCTTTTTTAAAATGCATTTTTTTAGAGCAGCTTAGAGTAGATCAAGGATCTTGCTGAGGGCAATTAGTAAAAAGATGAATAACATACAAATACATAAGCTTGCAGGTATTAGCGAGCACTGAGACAGCAAGGATTTGAGAGGCAAACCTTTGAAGAAAAAGAAATGTACTAAAACAATCCAGATTTTTAAAATATTTATTTTCCTCTCATGGCATATGCCAATTCTTGGCTTAGGGCAAGAAGATGAGAAAGCAGGTAGAGTTTGGCTGCTACACACAGAAAAAGCAAAAATTAAAGTTTTGTGCTATCGAGGCACTTGAGGACTCCAGAGCTTCCCCAAAAGGAAGAATCTCTTCTCTTAAAAGAAATTACCAACAAAACTGCATTGATCATTATACTAAGAAGCCAAGCAGAAAGCAAATATAAAGCAGGACAGAGTATGGGCATTCTCATAGCCCTGGGAAGGCTCTCAGCTGAAAATCCTGGAAAGCTGTACCTTTGGAAAAAGATGAATAAGAGGAAGACCAACCATTACAAAGACAGAAAATCAACCTCCAGTTAGCTCAATTCATCATTAGGTTGATATTTTCTGTCCTTATGTTATTTGCCAGATGATGTTGTAAATCCTTTCTGGAATGAGATAAAAGAAATCAGTTCCTACAATCAAACACAATGCTAGGATTCAATAAAAAAATTACCATCATATGAAGAAAAATTATCAAAAGAACAGCTACACAATAGAACAGACCCATAGGTGAAACATATATGAGAATTATGAGACATGGAATTTAAGATTAATAGATCAATATGTTCAAGAAACTAAGTAAGCCAAATAAGTCAGTTACCATACAATTGGGACATACAAAAGTAAATAAATAAAAATTCTCGATCTAATAACTTAGATCTAGAGCTAAAAAATAACAGTAACAAATTCAGATTTCAAAATACAGGCTTAACAATGGTTTGGAAAGAGCTCAAGGATGGCTTACAGAGCTAGATGGATCAGTAGAAAATATCCAGACTGAAGTATGGAGGATAACAAACTATAGAAATGATCTCTGAAAGTAGTCTTGAAGCATGGAGGATAAAATGAACAGAACGCAGTACAGATAAGATCCTAAGATATATGTGGGTTGTGTTTAAAAAGGCTGAACATATACGTGATTTGAGTCCTTGAAGAGAAGAGAGGAAGAATGTGATAAACACATTAAAGAGATTAGTACCAATAACTTTTCAAAACTGAAGAAAAACTGCAAGCACAAATTCAGAATGTCTTATGAACCCAAAGCAGGTAAATACAAAAGAAAGAAAGAAAGAAAACCACATTGAGTTTCTTCAGCATAAACAGGTAAAAATCATAGAAAGAGTTTAATGTTCCCCATAAGTGAAAAAGTCATTACTTTCAAAGACGTGAAAAAGAAAAATGAAACCAGAGGATAATGAAATATCTTTAAAGAGCTGAAAGAAAATCCTACTAAATTAGAATTTTATACCTAGATGAGATGTCCTTCAAAAAGTGAAGATAAAATAAAAATACAAAAACTAATATTATTCATAGCAATAGAGTTACATAAAGAGTAAAAGATTTCTTAGAGCAGAACAAAAATGAATCCAGAAGTAAACAGAGAAATGCAGAGAATAAAGAGCAATGGAAAATGTAAGTATGTTTATACAACAAAATAGATATTAAAACTATGAAAAGATATAATATATTTTATGATTTAAAATATAGTTAGCACTGAAATGTTTGACAGCAATAATACAAAAGTCAAGAAATGCGTAAATGGAGATAAAGTGTTCTGTATACCTTGCATTGTCTGCGAAGCAGAAAAAATACATATTTAAAATAGATGGTCATGTAATAAGGATGTGAGTTACAATATCTAGGAAAATCAATTAAAAAAAAAGACTGGCATAATTAACAAACTAGAAAGGAGTTCAGGGAGGGGGACATGGATTGCTTGAATTGAACATGGATTGAAAGAAAAGAAAATGAAAATAATAGAGAAAGCAAGCAATAAATAGTATGATAGTAAATATAAACTCAAATGTATGAGCAATTACATTAAACATAAAGGGAATAGATACACCTTCATAAAAACAAAGATGCCCAATGATTTTTTTAAAAAGCCCCATTCTATGCTATTAAAAAACTGTCCTTAAAGTCACAAAAAGGTTGAAAATAAGGAAGATACCAAGCAAAAGAAAACTAGTGTGGCTATACTGACAAAAAACAAGGTAGATGTTCATGTAGGTAATCTTGTTAGAGATAAAGAAGGGTATTTTCTAATGTTAAAAGAGTTAATGCATCAGGGAAATATAGCAACTTTAAATTTATATACATCTGATGATATTGCTTTAAAATATATGAAGCAAAATAAGATGGAGATAAATAGGAAATGCACAAATCAAAAATCATATTGGAAGATTGTAATATCTCTCTTAGTAATAATATAATAAATAGACAAAATAACAATAAGATATATAAGAATTTAGCAAGAAAATAAATACCCTTGGCCTAACTGACTTATATAGAACACTGTCATTGGGGTGCCTGAGTGGCTCAGTTGGTTGAGTATCTAACTCAATTTTGGCTCAGGTCATGATCTCAGGATCCTTGGATCAAGCCCACATTGGGCTCTGTGCTCAGTGCAGAGGCTGCTTATCTCTCTCCCTCTCCTTCTGCTTCTCCCCACTTACACACACACACTCTCTCTCTCTCAAATAAATAAAATCTTTAAAAAAAAAAACACTGTCTTCAAATGTGCTAGAATATATATTCTTTCAAGTACACATGGAATGTACATCAAAATACACCACATCTTATTAATGTTGGTATATGTTCAATACATTTTAGAGAACTAGCATCATGGCATATTCTCTGACCTCATTGCTGTCAGATTAGAAAACAATTTTTTACAAAGATAAGTGAAAATCCATTTACATTATGAAATTAACCAGTACATTTTTAAGAATAGGCTGAAACTTCCTTAATCTGTTAATAGGTACCTATATAAAACCTATAGCACATATACTGTGCATTAGTAAAACAAAGAAATGTCCCCCCTCAACACGCAAAACTGAGAAAGAAACAAAGATGTCCATTAGTGCTTCTTCTGCTCAACATCTAATCAAAGTAATAAGGAAAAAGAAGAAATAAGGGATATAAGGCTTAGAAAGAGAGAGAAATATTATTTACAAATGACATAACTGTATATTTATAAAATCCAAAGTCTTCTATAGTAAAACCATTAGAATTTGTAAATGAATTGCAAGGAAACTGGAAAAATTGTTAATATAAACATATAAATCATATTTCTATAGACTACTAAAAATTACGAAATGAAATTCTAAAAATATACATACAGTTTGCAACAGCATCCAAAAAAAAGCAAATGACAAAGAAAAAAATCTAACAAAAATGTATAAGACCTCTACACGTAAAACTGTGAAATACTGAACGAAATTAAATAAGACTAAAACTATAAATGAAAGGATTTACCATGTTTATGAACAAATACAATGTTGAAAGCATAGCTTTTCTCCCAATGAAAATTCTAGCAAACATTTTTCAATGTAGAAATTAGCAAGATAATTTTAAATGCAAAAGGATAAGAATAACAATAGCATCTTGAAAAGGAACAAAATCAAAGGATATATTACCAGAAATCAATTCCTACTAGGAATTAGATTTTTATATATGCTATTAGGTGTGTAAGTGGGGAGAAGCAGAAGGAGAGGGAGAGAGATAATCCTACTTTATAGCATATATAAAAATCAATCAAATGATCCATAGACATAAAAATAAAAGGTAAAAATACCATCTCCCCCAAAATAAGAGGTTACTGCTACATCCTTGGGGTAAAGATATCTTTAACAGGACACAAAATGCATTAATCATAAAGGAAAAGACTATTTTAAAATTGAAAGATTATATTAGTTCAAAGTCACCAGTAAGAAAGTGAAAAAGGCAAACTATATACTGGAAAACTATATACTGGAAAAAAAGATAGTTAAAAAGCTTTTCTCTCACAAAGGACATATATGCAGAATATACCAACTACTACAAAACCGTAAGAAAAAAAAAGAGAAAACCCATAGGAAAAATAGGCAACCAGTACTTAATAAAAGAGAATCTCCCATAGCCAGTAAACATGGGAAACTGGCCAAAACTTATCAGTTGGTAGGGTGCTCAATGGGTTAAGCTTCTGCCTTTAGCTCAGGTCACGGTCTCATGGTCCTGGGATGGAGCATTGCATTGGGCTCTCTGCTCAGCAGGGAGCCTACTTCCCCCTCTCTCTCTGCCTACTTGTGATCTCTTTCTCTGTCAAATAAATGAATAAAATCTAAACAAACAAACCAACCAACCAACCAAAAAAAAAAAAAAAAAAAACCCAGAACACTTTATCAGTTGCCAAAAGAGAACAAATTAAAATACCACATACCCCCTAAAATGGCTAAACTTAAAAAGGGTATACCACCAAACTCTGGAAGCACATCATATGTTGCTGGTTTAAGAACGAAATGGCACAATCACTTCAGAAAACTGGTCAAATCTACCATAGTGGAACCTACCTTACTCAGTATTTCCACCCTAGGTATATATTTAGCAGAAAAGTATACTTATACATCCAAAATACTTATAAGAAGATCAATAGAAGCCAGAAATTGGAAACAACCGTGTCCATCAAAAGTAGGGATAAAATGTTTTTGGTATATTCATGCAATGAAATGTTCTACCACAATGAAAATAAATGAACTGCCATTGCACCGCACTTGTTTACAGCATGGATACAACAAAGTACATACTATATGTTACTACTTATATAAAGGTCAACAATATAAAACCAATCAGAGGAAATAAGAATTAAAACAGTGATTTACTTTTGGAGGTAGTGACAAGACGGGACAAAAGGAGAATTTCTTATACGTCAGTATTGTTCTATTTCTTTAAATCATTGAGGATTACATGGATGTGTTCACCTATTCAATATGTGTTCAAATATTCAATAATATGTATACTTAAATCTGTGCATTTTTTGAGCACGTGTTTTACTTCAATGAAATGTTTACTTGATACAAAACAAATAATTACATGGTAATTACATGGTAATGTAAACAGCTTCAGAAGACAAACATTTCTCCAAAGAAGACATACAGATGGCCAACAGACAAATGAAAAGATGCTCAACATCACTAATTATCAGGGAAATGCAGATCAAAATACAATGAGATATCATCTCCTACCTGGTCAGAATAGCTAAAATCAAAAACACAAGAAGCAAGTGTTGGCAAAAATGTGGAGAAAAAGAAACCCTTGTGCCCTGTTGGTTGGGGATACAAACAGGTGTAAAAGAGTATGGAAGCTTCCAAAAAAATTAAAAGTAGAATTATTATATGGTACAGTAATTCCACTACTGGGTATTTACCCAAAGAATACAAAAATACTAATTCAAAAAGATATATGCACCCCTATGTTTACTGAATCATTATTTACAATAGTCATGGAAGCAGCCCAAGTGCCTTGATGAATGGATAAAGATGAATGAAAAACAAGAGGTGACAGATGATAGATGATAGATAAGTAGCTAGAATGGAATATTACTTGGCGGTAAAAAAGAGTGAAATTTTTCCATTTGCAAGAACGTAAATGGATCTAGAAGGTATATTATATGCTAAGTGAAATAAGTCAGAGAAAGACAAATACCATATTTTATTCATATGTGGAATTTAAGAAACAAAACAAATGAGTGAAGAAAAATGAGACAAACCAAAAGGCAGACTCTGAACTATAGGAAAAAACTGATGGTTACCAGAGGGGAGGTGGGGGTTGTTGAGATGGATATAAGTGAGGGGGATGAAGAGTACACTTGTCTCAATGAACACAGAGTAATATATATTGAATTTATAGAATATAACTATATTCTACACATAGAATTGTTGAATCACTACATTGTACACCTGAAATGAATACAGCACTGTATGTTAATTATACTGGAATAAAATAAAATAAGAGAGAAAATAGGCTTCAGAAGAAAAGTTTCAGTTTTGCCTTTTTATTTTCTTTACTGACTTGTCATACCAATAAATTGTTCCATAGCTGTGGGTTCTAGACTAGCTTCATAAAGACTTCAATTGGTCTTCAATTTTACTAATGGCAAATAGAAGTTAAGGACTTTTGTTTATAAATACCTTTGTAATAACAGCTCCAAATATAAAGCACTATAGAATGCTTATATATTAGATTTTCATGTGCTTGTAACTTGTACCCAAAAAAATCTAAAAAATTATTATATTGAGAAATAATTATCTTATTGTATCCATGGCTACATAACTATCAAGTCAGTAGGAGCTGATACCATTATCCCACCTGACAACTGAGGCAGAATGAACCAAAAACATAGCCAAAACCCATTTGGTTTTTTACTAAAAGAGGACAACTGATTGATTCAGTACTTGTTTTGTGACTTAACAACTCAAACACCCAATTTCTCCTTTGCCCTAATCTATCAGACACAGGCTCCTCTAGTCATTTTTCAGAAACTAGCTTTTAATATCGCCTTCAGTGGAGAAGTCTATGAACATTTGCTCCAGACACAAAATGTTTTGGACAGCTGTCCACCTTTCTCTCCACACCTGTTTTTTCAAGGCTCCTTCAATTCTTTTGATTGTATCAGATAGACAGCCTGACTGACATGCTAATCGGCATTCAACACCTTACGCAGCTTTACTCTCTCCTACCAAGAGGGCAGCTAAATTTCCTTTAAAGAGAGAGAATGTATCCCCTAATCCTGAATTCTGACAGTAGCATCAGTGGGAGAGAGAGGAAGACTGCTTCTTGTTCTTAAAGGAACTGAAGATCGTTACATCCATATTAAACTTCCATGCAATATATGTGAAAGTAGTAACAACGCCTCAAAAGATCTAGTGGGTGTCCTGATGACAGTACATCTCATTCCCCTCAAAACAGAAGAGTTATTTCTGATATGACTTATGGGACCAGTTTGCCTTACCTCACCAGAATCATGTTAGTCTATCTGATTATGTTTTAGGCTACTCTAGGGATCAACTTCTTTAGTGCATAACTAGTTCTAGAAGTGACCTACAGCTATGATTCTCAATTTGGAGAATTTTAGACCTTAAATCTCAAATAGGTTTCTAATGCCCTGCCATCAAGAAAAGGGGCGCTTGTTCTGTAACTTGTTCTGTAACTGTAACAGTTTTATTGACCAAATCATTAAAACAAGCACTTATTTTTCTCCAATTATAGGCACTAAACCCTAAATGGAAATGTGACTTAGTTCATTCAATATGAGAGCTGTCAGGAAATTCACGTAGGGAAATTTAACCAAATTCACTTCTCCTAATTACAAATCTAGTATGTTTTTCTAAAATTTTCTACATTGTACAATGTTAGCAAAGAACATCTGTAATGCAACAAATTATAAGTGATAGCATGCAAACTCAGAGCTTGATAATTTCAGCTACCTGGTCTTATTGGTTCCAGTTTCCCATCTCTACCTCTCTAATGTCTATTCTGTATGTTCCCTAGGTAAATCTCCTTAAAACTCACGCGGTTGATGTTCTTAGAAAAGCAGTATCTTCTGATACACTTTCAGAATCAAGTCCAAAATTCACAGTTGAAGACCATTATGGAACTAACTTCTCTCATTCTCTCATCTTTGCCTATCATGATTATCCATTTCTATTAGCTAGTCTTAGACCTATCAGCTATCCCACTCAAATGGAGGGAAATCTTTTCATTTACACATGCACCATACACATTCACATTTTCCCAGGACATAAGTAGTTAGCTAGAGGGAAATACATAATACACAAAGAGATTTAACTATTTAAATAGTCAATGCTACCATTTTGAAATGTCAGGATTCCACAGAGGCCAATTATGTAAGATGAGGAATAAAACACTCATGAGAAGTTTTACCTAAAATTGGAATGAACTTGAGTTTTTCTGTTCTTGGTTATTATGACATTTCAACATTGTAAAAATTATTAGATTCTGGATTTGTCACTGGAAAGAGGAAGGACTAGTACTTAACAAATAAATGTTGCTGGCTTCAGATTCTTGTACTTCCCATTTTTTCTCACAAAAACTTTTGCTGCAAACAATATTTTATTAGCAACTGAATATCATTATTATCTTTCTTCCCAGAATTTGTTTACAGCATACCATTAGTGAAAAAACACCTTTATGTACCCAAAATATTTTTTGAAGAACTAAAACCAACCTCAAGGATAAATTATTTATTAGTATTTTGATCTTGAAATTTTTTTAATAGCCTTTGAAAGATAAATCAAAGCCCTCCAAAACCAAGATAAAGTACTAGGAGTAAACTGATTTTTGACACCCAAATTCCTCGCTGGTTTTCAATTAACTTCTCCCTTACCTAAATTTTGTAGATTTACACATGTTGTGAGCCTTGAATATTGATTTTCATTTAAAAATTTTAAAGAGGTAATGTTCTGAACTATAAGTAACATAAACTCTGTGGGTATTTAAATTGAAGAGAGCAAAGAAGAGTTGCTTTTAGAAAGAGCAAAGAGGACAAGTGAACAATTTAAAAATGGAATGAATGGAATTTAAAAATGCAAATGAGTGAATCATATTTTTCACAGAAGCCAGATGTCCACTTGCTTCCATGTTACAAATCAGTATAAAGGCTTATTTGTAAGGCAAGGTTTACGCAATAAAAACAAAATGATGTATTTAGAAAAACAGTCTATTGATCCATCTGGTTTCAATGTCTATGTAAAAAAGAGAAAAAAGATGGCATTTTTGTTAACTTCACCTCAATTATCAAGATCAGAGTTGTTAATTTTCCTTCAAAAGGCCAATAAATATCCACTACTTTGTCTGCAAAATTTCCTTGTGTGTACTCTTGAGCATTTTCTGTAAATAGATATTTCCAAAAAGGTTAAGAACCACTGCTCCTCTATCCCAAACAACTACATTTTAAAATTATAGTCTGCAACTTCACTTGGTTAGATAGTAAGACACAAGTGCAGTATTTTAAGAAGTCAAATACCCTTCAAGTAAAATTTTTTCCTGCAAGAGTCCAATTTGGTGAGTGGATAAAAATTAATATACTTAGAAAATGGAAAGGAGTAAAATGACAATAGCACTGAAACATCTATTATTGCTATAAAGACAATCATTTGGCCTCAGAATTAATAATACAAAAATCACATACCTCAGACAAAAACTTCTGTTAAAAACTGTATTAATACTTTAAGTATATTTACATTTATTTGGCTGAAAATTTGGGCACTTGCATTAACATGATCAGTTTCCCATATTTGATCAAGTCCACCAAAAAAATAAACTAAGAACTGAGAAATTTACTCAAACTGTGTTGCGTCATTGAATTTAACACTATCACATCACTTGAAAATTTGTGAATGGGAGGGGCATAAGGAGAAGAGAAATGCACGCATCCCTAGGGTGTCTAAAATCACTCAAAGTTGGCCAAAGTATATACTATACATGCTATCCCTTGCATTTTTTATTTGAATATTCTCTTGGAAATTTGTACTTCAAATTCCTTAATATACTACCATTACTTCATTTCTCTATTTTTAAAAGGTCTACACAGAAGAGGAGGAATGGAGAATTATCAATTACCACGAAAATGTAGGATTAAGACAGCCAACACCTACCAGTACGGCTCTTTCACACCCACATCCATATAATCCACCAGGGACTGCTATCTGATCAAAAATAAGTATATTTTCTAGCTCATTTCACTAGATTTAGTTCAACCTTTGCTTTATATAAATAGAACTTGTCTAACTAAACAGAATTTTTAAACAAGAGGGTGGCTAAATAACACAACTTTAATAGTACTATTTCTAAGATTTTCTTTTGGACATCTTGGACCAATCCATTTTTACCTTCTGTACTCATACACAACTTATCACAATTAGAGAAATATAATACATTTAATACATAGCCACAGTAGTTATAGAAGCTACTTAAACCTATGTTTCACCTAACTTTTACAGTAACTAGGGCAGGTATTTTATATGGGGAACAGGAGCTCAGGAAATACTTCTCAGTGAGGTTGTAATATTATTCATACGATATAAAAGAAGGAACATTAATTATTAGTTATTGTTGGTAAGGATACAATATTATTTGCTTAGGAAATTAATTTGAAGTCGTTACTTGATGCTATTATTTTCTGAAATCATCAGGCCATGTCACATGACTTGGACTCATAATGTAGGAAAGCATCTAAGGCCTTGCTTCTCACAGCGTGATCTGCAGACCAGCAGCACCAGCTTCACCTCTGAGTTTGTTCAAAATGCAAATTTTTCCATGCACCCCAGGCCTACTGAATCAGTATCTTCAATCTGACAAGATCCCCAGGTGATTCATATACAGATTAAATTTGAGAGGCACTGGTCTAGATTAGATGTTCTCCCAAGTGTGATCCTCAACCAGCAATATCAGCCTCACCTGTGAGTTTGTAAAAAATGAAAATTCATTCAATCCAACCCCAGGCCTCCTGTACTTTAACAAGTTCTCCAGGTGGTTCTTATGCACATTATAGTTTGAGAAACACTGGTTTAGGTTATTAAATTCTGATTTTGTTTCAAATATTTTCTATGTACCAAGCCCTCCTGCTACCTGCTCCTTTTCACTGCTAGAAAGAGAATCCTTCTAACACGATCTTTTCTATCCTATAATAGAAAGGAAAAAAATGTTTATATATTTAGCTGTTCTTGGAAAGCCCTAGAATCCCATCAAATATTTCAAACCATTTGGGTGTAGGTTTCCATATTTGAGTTGTTGTTACTCCAGCATCATTCCTGTTATCTCAAAAGGTATGAAGTCTCACAGTCATATTCACTTACATTTTCTTTGTCATACATAAGCATGCATATACATGCACATATCCACAGGCCCTCATACACACCACTTAAAAAATGGAGTTATTGAATAGGTAGCAAGTAGTCCTATTAATCACACTTAGTAGTTCCTATTTCCCCTTTCCTCCCCTTGTAACATAAAAGAAGACAAGGAAGAAAAATCAATATCAAAACAAATTGGCAGAAGCAGAACTTCACAATAATGTTAATTTTTAAAAAATTAAATTAAAAGCCACCAAAAAAGAATGTTTTAAAGCTAAGAGCCTCCTAAACAGCACAATTAAACTCAGCTTTCCTGGGGCAATTTTTGGTCTACTGGCAAGAAACTAAAGTGGTCCCATTTTTACCATCAATCTAGTTGAGTGATCACCTCCTCTATGAAGCCTTCGAGTCTCTCTGAGGCAAAATTAGAAGATCCTCTTCTGACTTCCTATAGAAATGTGGGCGTGTCTTTATCATAACTCATATTACATTGTTGATAATTTTGGTATATTGCTTCACCCAGCAGACTATGAATATTTTAAAGGTTTGGAACTCTATCTTAGGAGTCTCTGATAGCAAGTATAGCCATGCTCTTTAGTCAATACTCTTGTAAATATCTTTGAACAAATGAGTAAATGACACTATCACAGTAAATAGAATATATCCTTTCAAAGCATAAGAGCTCAAACAACAATGAAAAATCAGGCATCAGAAATAATCATAAATCTTGGGTGCCTGGGTGGCTCAGGGGGCTAAGCCGCTGCCTTCGGCTCAGGTTATGATCTCAGAGTCCTGGGATCGAGTCCCGCATCAGGCTCTCTGCTCAGCAGGGAGCCTGCTTCCTCCTCTCTCTCTCTCTCTCTCTGCCTGTCTCTCTGCCTACTTGTGATCTCTCTCTGTCAAATAAATAAATAAAATCTTAAAAAAAAATTAAAAAAAGAAATAATCATAAATCTTGCATTTCTTCTTATGTTAACAGTGTTAGAATCCTTTTCATTTTGTACCCCTGTAGGCCCTAAACAATTTAAATGACTTGCTCAGATTTATATAGCATGATACTGAAAAATAAGACAAATTTCTTCTTCATTTTTCCACTGCCCAACACTGTCCCTTGAAAGACCATGAATGAACCCAATTATATGCTTTCACACTTAAATAATTATGAAAATTATGTTACATTTCACCTGAACCACTGTCCTACTTCATTACATACTTTAGAACTGTAAAAAATGTTTTTCATTCTGCACCCTCACTTTTAAGGTTCAAAATTCTTACTATTAGAAACAGATTTTCTCCTGTCTGGTTTAGGGTATCTTTGAAACATTTCCAGATCTCATTTCACCTTAAAAGTCCTCTTCCTTTTTCAATACCTGTGCTTGACTCCCCTTAATGTTAAAGTTGCACACAAACACAAACCCCAATGAAAGGGCAGACAACTTAACACTGCTTGGAAGGATTCCTCTCCCATGGTTTGGTTCCAAACAAGCACATGTAATATTGGGTGACCGTTTTCTCCAGATTCTTCAACGTATTATATAGTGGCTTCCTTTTCTTAGATATAGCAAAGAAGAGCTCAGGCCTCAGATTTCTGAAGAGGAGCATCAGAAATTTACTATTTGAACAATGAACAATCCCAAAGATCTTTGGGGCCAGAGAATCAACAGTGTTAACAGTACCATGTCCTTACCCCAAAATTATCTTCCTCCGCACTTTAGCTCTCAAATATATTTTTGTTATAGAAAGCTATTCTAGTACCATGTGTGAAGAAATGAAGATAAAAGGGGATACAAGAAAAAGATAAATGTGGTCCCAATAAAGAAAATAATATAAATAAACTCATCCTTATGAATATAACCAATCATTAATTTGACTATACACTTATTTATTTGGTTTCTTAGTGAGAACATTTGTAAAATTCTCTTGTATAGGTGATAAAATCAGTTCATGAAACACCATGCCCAGGATAGGGAAAATGTTTCAGGGCAAATATATACAAAATGTGCTTACTGAACTAAAAGAAATGCAGACTGTGTGTGTGTGTGTGTGTGTGTGTGTGTGTGTGTGTTCCGGAAACTAAATGCACGATTTTGAAATACTGCAAGGGAAAATATATTATTTCTGTATGTCTTCCCCACCTACATACTACAAAATGACTGCATAGATGTCATTTCAAAGTCATAATAATTTCTTAACTATGCAGAGGGAGATATGAAGAAAAGTGAATACTGGAAGTTGTCTTAAATAGTGCTTTCAAACACTGATTTATAGTAAATTTCTAGAAAAACCAGCCTGAAGTAAACAGAGATTAATTCTGAATTAAAATACTTTATTCATTCAGATCATGGCAAAGATAATTTGTAAAATGAGAGCTCTAGAACATATAATCCTATATATCTATGATTTCATGGAATGTATTAATGATTATTCAGTTTCTTGCCCAAAATGAAATAATGTCACTATAATATAGGAGGAAAACAAGTTTCTGTGACATTGTGAATGACATTGCCATTGTAATACTTGGCTTTATCTTGCCTTAAATACTGTTATTAACTTATTCTTGCTGATTATAAAAACACTGTAAGAAGAAAAAAATTAAAAACAAAACCTTAATGGATAACTAAAGAGCCCTGTGTGCTAAATTCAATTCAGGTTTAATTTGTGAACAGAAATCTTTTAATGTGTATTTGGTTAAGGATATGTGATCTGGTCACAAACGATGAATGGCCTGGGATGTAAGAACCAGCTGTGAGTTATAAAACTACAACTTAGAGAATTTTAATGTCTTAAATTTATCATTGTCCATGATTTTGAAATAGCACCATACTCTACTTTAATAATAGCACATGCTTTTTATTATTTTGTGAATTCTCCACCCCCTTGTCCAGGGAAATAAGATTTCAGAAGTTCTTACACAGTCAAAACCCTCCAACATGAAATTTATAATCAAAGACTCAACCCAGAAACACATCTAAATTCTGTTCAAGTAAAATACCTCTCTCTCTCTTAAATGTTCTCACATATCAAATCACTGTATTCATCCCTAAGTATTATTTCTGCTATAAAAATATCAGTGTGTTTTTTTGGAAAGGTTTTTACTCTTATAAAATTATTGAGATGTCTATCTGAAAATCAATGGTAGGTTTGGTGACATAATTACTCTAATTCTCAAAAGCCAGGCATTCATAAATGTGGAGCTATGTCTTTTCCTGGTGGTAAAGTTCAGGATTTGCTAATTGGTACAATCAGAGAGCAATAGTTTCAAGGCTGCTGCAGCAGTATGCTTACCTAAATTGATGCACAAGCTAGGTCCATGGCGAGAAGCACTCATTTACCCACAAAAACTGAGAAATTATATTGCCCAGTAATCAATTGCGTAGGCAGTTGTTCATAGATGTGTCTCTGATCCATGCACTAAAAAGCAGAGCCATATAGTGTCTTATTTCTTCACCCTCCAAAGGAAAAGTCAGAAAACAAATCACAGAGAAGGGACTCAGAAAACACAAGAGCTGTATCTTCAGCCCACATAAGCTTATTATATGGTTGTACAGTTATAAGAATTATATCAGTAAAGCACCTAAATAGACATTTCACTTGAGAGTAAAGAAATATAGAGCCTTATAATAAAAATACAGACTTTGAAAGCCAGTGTTAGTTTTCTGTTTCCAAGTTCAAGAAAGAGATTATAAATAGCATGTACTTTTTAACATGCACAGTCTATAGCTTTCAAAAATAATATTGTATAGAGGATACAATACATTTATTTAGTTATTGCTTACAGCAGGATAAATATCTGTCATTTTATCTATATTTTTACCCATAAGTAGAAGCTATCGTAACTCCCCCCCCCACTGTATTTGTATTATTAAAGATTTTGTAAGGCTACCATAGCTATATTTACATCTATACAACTTGAGGTGCGTGGGAAAAAGCAAGTAATCAAGAGCTTCAATTTGGTGTCTTAAGAATTGTCCTCTATTCTTATTATCCTGCGATTGTGTTCAGAGCTTGAGAATTTAAAATGGGGGGAAAAAAAACCTCATATAGCAATCACCATCTTTCCTGTAATCAAGTCCATACTTCTTTTCATATTCTTTCACTGGATTGCTTTTCTCTGTTTATTGTTGTTGCTAAACAAGGTGAGAGTTTAGGCGACATTTTTCAGTGATGATTTCTTTTGCAATAACAAAATCTTAAATGCAGTCTCTCTTTTCCTCCTGCTATATGCTATCAAATTCATCTTTGTATGGAAGGCACAAACTAAAATGAGTAAATTGCCCTTAGTAGGTAGTAGTCTTTTCCAGACACCAGGAAGTAAATTGTCAAAGAGTTACACAGGGCTTTAGCTGCATGATTCCCATTGACTTTAATGGGAGTTGCAAGGAAAACACCCCATGCAAAGCTTAGAAAAGTAGGGGTTAGTTTTCTTTATGATCTCCACTGTATTTTGTACCCTCCAGCCTTGAACATTCTCTCTTCACATCTCCCTCTGTTCTCCCCTTTGTGTCTTAGCCCTAAAAGGATATAAATCTGAGGTCATTTGATTCAGTCATCTGCACACACAGCTACTCAACATACTCTACCCCTAATACCATTTCCAAAGTCTCACAATTAAACATCTCTTTCTCCAACCCCCCAACTCCAAACCATCCAATATCCAGTTCATATGTATAGCTAGAGAAAAATATATTTTTCATATTTGTAGGATTACTATAATATTAACTGGGTATTTTTGAAATTTGTACTGTATTTTAAATGATATAAAAACTGCCTAAATTATATTCTTTCCTACTTCTTAAAAAAAAATCCCTATTAGTACTGTCATTTTCACTACTGTTTACTCTTTAAGTCATTTTAGTATTTCCTGAAGGTTCCCACAAAGCACAAATTTATAAGCTGCTGGGAAATGCACCAGGCTCTGCAACGCAGTTATCATGGCCACTTCAGTAGCAGTTAGCTAAAGTGTTTCATAGGACAACTAGTGAACAACATAATAGATACCAGGATGTTAGATACTGGCAGAATGGGTATAGGTTTCTATCATGTCTGGGCAATGAAGGACACTCGTGTGATAGAGACAGCAATACCACAACTGCCTGATGTCACTCTTATATAATACATTGCAATACACACACACACACACACACACACACACACACACCCCTATGGGATTGTTCTAATTCTCTAGCAAGTTTTGACTGTGGAGAGAGCCAAACTAGACTAGCTTTGAGCTAGATTTTTATGAGTGTTTGATTCTGTATAGAATGCACAAAAGGCCCAATCTTCGTGCCTACCACTTTTTTCATTACTGTGGCATTAATTACAAAGTAAGATGCCAAGTAATTGGCAAGGGGAACACTACTTGCTTATTTATCAGATACCTTTATCCTATGCCCCTGGCTTCTCTCCTTTACTGCACTTTTATAATAGATTACCAGAGTAGCAATGTAAAGAGTAAAGGGTCTTTCCTTTGCACATTTACAACCCAACTTACCTTGAATTCTTTGTCTTATTTCAAATCATGACGGTAAGAAAGGATTTGTACTTAGCGACATATTAATCAACACACAACATACAAACTCATAAAGTCTAAAACAACGCAGAGTATGTTCTGCTAAAAGGAAATGGTTTGCTACCAAAAATAAAACCCTTCCCAGTTCATTCTCGCACCTATGGCTTCATTATTTCTACGAAACACTGTGGGAGTGTGCCATAAAATACCAGACAAACAGAGCGAGCATTCTGAAATCTTCTCAACACACAGGGTACCTCAAAAACATACAAGAACATACTTTTCTCAATTTATTATCTTATTTGTCCCCAGTTATTATCAATTACTACTGTTCTGTTTCTGTGTTGATCATGACAAAAGATATGTTTTTCATAAAATAACACGTTTGGACATAACGAGAACCGTGGTTCCCATCTTTCCCGTTGCCGAATAGCACGTCTCGTGCTGTACAGGCGCAGTTGGCTGTCCAAGGACCCTGATGCCAAATTGCGGAGGATATTCTTGTCGCAGTGACAAATTGCTTGCTGGTGGGCTGTGCAGAGTGTTGTTCTGGCAGCATCAGAGTTGTCTACGTGTCTGTCACTTGGTGAGGCTGCTTCAATGCTAGGTGATTTCATCCCCACCCCCACCCCCTCTCCTTTTTCTTCAATGCGGTTTTTCAGACTTACCTTTGCTTCCCAGTGAGTGGGGGCTTTAATTTTCACTTGACAATGAGCCTATGGAAATGCCTCCCAAGCTCTCCGTACAGGTATCTGTAGGGTGAGAGAAGGATTTTTTTCACTGTGCCATACTTGTTTTCCATACAAACCTACAGGCTGCCATTACAGCCACCCACATCCCTGTTGGCAATGCACTTATGCAGTGAGCGCCTTAATGAATCCAGACAAAACTGCACAGCATTCCTGACACACAAGAAAATCATGCATTTTAATGGTATTGCAGGGTAATTTATTTCTTCAGTCTGTAAAATGTTGATGGTCAATGTTATTTGATAACATTTCAGCAAGGAGATTATTTTGCTTTTGATTTGATGCTTGTTTTTAAAACTAGAAAGGATTTCTTTTATAAATTCCTTATATTAAGTATATTTCTTCAGTGGGGATCTGCTTTAAAAAAAAAAAAAAGCAGAAATGTAAACGAGTAGACAATATTCAGTAAACAAATTAGCTTGTAAACACACTGCAGGCAATCCCAAGTGTCTGTTGACTACCTATGAAGGTATATAATTTAATGCCTCCAGATAATTTGTGGGTAAAGTCTAACCAGTTGACATTTTGAGATAAATAATAAATAATACTCCTATTTCATTACTGAGTTTATAATTAAATATAAACGTAAAGGCACTAAAAAAATATAGCTACAGGAGATATAGTCTTGTAAAATTGTTTTGTGAAACTGAAAAGGATAATGTAATGATGTAGGAGGCCTTTTTTATTCCATGGAATGACAGTAGATTTTTTCCATGGAATATATTCTGCAGCACTGGGGTATTATTTAAGACTTGAGGATGTATAAAAGAAGCTAATGGGTTTTTCACAAAGGATAATATACAATGAAATAATTCTAAAAGGAAATGAACAGGCTTTTAATCTTGTGGGAAAAAAATGTTTGTTTTTGCTCTTCTCATATATAAATGTATTTGTTAGTTTGTTAAAACTATACCCTTGAATCAAGTAGACTATAATATTCTTCTAAATACTTTAATATAGATATATTAGATAAGATTTATCTTTTAAAAATAGATACAAATGTAGATATACCAAAGATTTCGCTGACATTAAACAGAAATAGTAATAATAAAGCTGCAAGTAATAGAACTTGGAGAAAGACTAAAATATATTTTAAGTTTCAACCCTCAGGACACATAGGTAAAATTTTCAGTGCAAAGTGATATTTAAATTAGCTTGTTTTTATCATGACTGTTGATAGGACTTAAGTCAGCCCTCTGCACTACATGGGTTTTTCCAAACTAAACTTAACAAATTATCTTTCCCAGACACTTTTGTGTTTTGTTTTATTCTGTAAAACCTGGCAACACAAATGTTCTAGCTTTTATCACTTAGAAGCATCCAATATGAGGCTATTGATCCTAAAATTGCTAGGGTTTTCTAAGAAGGCTGCTTGTTGGTTCTGCACTGTTGTCACTGAAGTGGTTAAAGCTTTGTTTGTTTGTTTTGTTCTGAATGGCTCTTAATGGATTAAGCTTTAGGCTTTCACCAAAGCAGTAACTGATTGTAAAAGTAGCAAGGAATAAACTAACCACAGGGTGTATGTGTTTGCGCTTGTGTATGTGTGTGCTGCCAGAACAGAGTAAATTATGATCTTTAAATTCTAAAGCTAGTAAAAATATGTTAAATAAATATTTCTTACTATATATCTTTAATAAGTCTATCTCATGTAAATTGCTATGAATTAGATTAGCCTATAGCTACAGAGGATTATCTCTATTTAATCAAGTAATTGAATTAAACTATATAATGACCCACAGCTCCTGAGATAGTTATTAATTACAATTGCACGATCGTATTTTACCATGAAATCAACATGCCATTGTGTTTTGATCCTAGAACAGCTTTTCTTAATTTTACCAACAATATTCAAAATGGTGATTCCAAGTTATATAAACCTTTAAAGCTATTACCAGAACTTTAAGTAATATATGCACTTGTCTTCATAATATTATGCTGTGGTTCTGGACTTGTATAATTAGGTTTCAGCTTGAGTGTGATATTAAGTAGAGGATTAATAACTTGATGAGTAAAGAAACACCCATATTTGGAGAAACAGATGGAAATGCATGAACTTATATGACTATTTTATACAGTGCCAGCTTCTCTCTAAGACAAGGACCTTATTCAAGGTCTCATTACCAATGCATGGTGATTCAAAGAGCTAAATACTCAACTCAAGAAATGAAATTACATTGTACAAATCTTTCAACGGGGATGATAGACAAGGCACTACAGATTATGTTCAAGTCACCTCTCCAGTTCTCCAGGAATGGCATCCACTACCACTCTTGAGTACTCCCTGGCCATTAGCAAAGAGAGGGGGACTCCACCTGGCAGAACCTGACTACCTGCTCTTGGATTGGCTGGGGAATATTTTTTTCCCAATGGGCAAATCATGAAGACCTAGAAGAAATGGACTAAAATAAAATGGCCTTTGCTTCAGTTTCAAATAACTCAAGATTCATTAGTCAAAGTCTACAAAGATGACAGTCCTTTGGCAAATTTTCAACATGGCTGTTCCAGAGAGATGCAACACCGCATCTGGGCCTCTCTGAATGTCATACTTGGAATGTTGCATTTTGGAAGAATACCATGTTGGAAAGAATGAAGATACCTTAAACGTGGAATTAAAAGCCCTCCGTTATACCTCTAGATTCTCCTGGACGTAAATATTGTACTTCATACGTGCCCTATAAGTGCAAATGAACAGTTTGTTTTACCTCTTAGAACCTTAGCCAATTCACTAAATCTCACATATAAAAGAACGGTAACAAGTTCTCTTTCTCACAAATACCACGTACAAAAGATCTGAAATCTTGGAGGAATTTTCTAATTCCCATCTCATACTTGTAATAAAGGCAATGAATTGAATTGAATTGAATTGAAAGGGGGGCTATATTAAAGGAAATGCATAAGCTTCAAAATGAGAGTGCATTTATCATATAGAGAGAACCATCGGTTCTGTTATAATGCTGGTGTAGTCTTTGTAATTTTCAAAATTCCATTCAAAGTACTCATATTCTGATGACAGAACTAACTGCCACTGTAACTCCGGAGCCTAGCATTAAGAGAAGGGATTTCAATGAGTGCAATAAAAAAGAAGGCAATTTTTCCCCCTTGCACATAATATTCTAAAATTAATGTAGGCAAAGTGTTATAAAACCTAGATGAATACTAGTAGTGAATGACTAATTTGCTAATTGTGTGATACCCAAAAGCCCAATGTACTTAATATTTATATAAGAAAAGATGATGCATTTATAAAAAGCAAGGCTGCTGTGTCATAATCCTTTCTTAGGCCTTGGACCAAAATAATAAGGGCAGGGGTTATAAAGGAAAGGGGTTTTTCTCCTCTTTCTTTCCTTTTTAAGCTCAGGGATACCTCTAATTGACCTAATGCACGTTTGTTCTTAATACTTTGTCAAGAGGAAAACAAACAAGCTGTGTCTACAGAGGGTGTAGGGCCTCTTTTTGGTTGTGCCCATTTTTCTCACCACATTTCCCAATATTCCTTCATTCTACTTTCTCCATTACTATTTCCTCCTCCCTACTCACACTGCCCTGGTCCACATCCCCTCGAATTAAGCCTCCTGGAGTCTCCTAGTCTTCTCTTGTCACTCCTTTGTCAGAAACAGAAGAGGAGGGGCCCTGGGGAATGACATGGCCCAGGACACACCCCTAATCTTCTTCCCTGTTTATACCACCACCTGCAAATGAGGAGGAAACTTTCCAGAGTTTGAATGAAAAGGTTTGGCCTCTCCTATAGACAGGGATGCACGATGCGGAAATAGTATTTGTTAACCAGGCTGAGCCACTGAAAAGATCACACACGACAGGGTGGCTTTGAAACTCTGAGGAATTTCGGCCATCCCAGGTGAACTAAATGGGAAGCCAATGCATCAAGTGAACTTTCCTGACCCTCAGACATCCAAAAACTCAAGTTTATACAGAACTTTAAAGAATTGGGTTATGAAGACCTTTTTGTTTTTTAATTTTGTGAGGATGAAAGAGTACTTGACACACTGGCAAATACTACATCTGAGAGCAGAAACATATTTGCATTTTTGTAAATAAAGCAAAAAACACCCAGAACTGATTGTCAATATGCTGATTTCAACAGTGTTCAGATTTTAGATAGTACATTAAAAAGGTGAAACACAACTTTAAAGTATGCAAAAATATATATATATGATTTCCCAGGTTTTCATTGCATTCTTCTTAAGAGTAGAAAGAAGGACATGATTAGAAGATACAGAAGGATCGGGTTAAAAACTGGAAGTATAGTCCAAGTCTAATATATTGATAATCCTATACAACATAGCTCCTATACAAAGAGCATGCATAAGGGCAAAAGTTCTAAAAATTTACCTGATTTTTAGATCATAGAAATGTGTACAACATACAGGTTTCAGTAGCTTGAAAAAATAATCCTGTGCAGTAAGAACCTTCTTTTCACTAATTTGAACTGTGCAATATGGCAGGCAGGAATTTCAAAGAGATATTTATACATGTATTTGAATGTTTACTGCCAGGCTTTGCCTTCTCATTTTATCCTCAGCATTTTGAATGAAGAAGCTTACCTACCTCCAAAAGGTTCTAAGGGCCTGTCCCTTTATATCTATGTATGTTCAGAATGTTTGAAGTACTAGAAATATACCAGCATTTCCAAATATCTCAGAGGTAATACTACTTTGCATTTGTCAGTATATGGGTATGTGTATACTACCTATAGAGTGATTATAATCTGCCATTATGTTTCCTTAAGAGTATATTTTCATTGTAAATTTTAATAGAGGGTAGACTTCAATTGCAATAATCTAGAAGATAGGCAGGCAACAAAGAGATCATATGGATGGATATAGGTATGAATACAGATACTGACAGAACTTAAGAAGTGAAGGGGATCATTTTCGGCATGGAATTATTTTCTGCCCTTGGGTGAGTATCTCCAGGCCTCATTTCCCTTTAGATCAACTGAATACAATAACTGTTACCTATTTTTTAAGTAATCATGAACCAAAATATCATAGTTTTTCATGGCTAGAAAGGACTTAGACACAAACATTTGGCAAAAATTGATGGCCAAAATTTCCTCAAGAAGCAGGAAATTGCCAAAGGATATGATATAAATGTCCCATGAGAGTTCAGACCCCAAGTTCTGTATTCCTCCAGAAGAAAGTTTCAATCACATTTGTATCTCTTAAATACTTCACTACTTCTACAATTCTAGTGAGCACCAGAGGGGCTTAGCAACATGGCTGTTGACTGACTCGCTGTGCATAAAAGGAAAACTGTATCCAACCCAGGTTTCATCGTTACCAATTCCATTAATTTTTCTTTGAAGGGAGTAATCTCTCCCTCTCTTTTTGGGAGGCTCCAATCCATTCTGATGTGTTATACACAAATGTGCGTGCAAACACATATAGTCACTTAAGCTCTAATTTCAAAAATAAGTGTAGTATTCTCCCAATACTACACAACTACTCAACCTCCCACACCCTGCCCTCCCACTTTTTTCCATAAGGAAAACAAAAAATGAGGAAAACATACTTGGAAATCAAACCAAAAAAGGTGTTCTATAACCCCTTAAAAGAAATCACTGTCATAGATGGAAATGAGACTAGTGCCAAAGAATGATGGTAATGGTCAGATGGTTTTCTTTTGCTAGACAATTCTGCTCACACAAAAAACCAACAGGGGAGTTGAAACACAGGAAAACTAGCAGAGCACCATATTCAAAACACCTACTATGTGTCAGGCACCAGACATAAATTAATCAGGATAAAGAACTCTACAAAGTCTGAGAGCAGATTTTTTTTTTATCTATGCCTTCTATAGAAATTGCTTGAATCCATTTAAAGTTAAAACATCTCCAATAAAAGGATGCTGGGCATTTGGTACTATTCAATTTTGATAATGTACTTAGAAAAGAATGCCTGGCACATAGTAGAAACTTAAATATTTGTCGAATGAGTGAATGGTTATACGTACTTTTCAAAGGCAAAATAAATCATCTGCCACTTCTAATGTATTTGGAAAGACATCAATAAATGGCTATTGTAAGGAAGATTGCAGATGCTAGTTAAGATAATCTAACTGTGTAGTAGTTTATTTATTCTACTATAGAATTTTTGTTCAGAACCCCTGGGGAAAACTTTTGTTGTGATTTCTTCTGGGCAGGCAGTCAGTGACTCTCCTCCAGAACAAAATCTCCAACCAAACCCATGTCCTTCCTTCATGTCCCTGCCATTTAACCATCCAGTTGTTAACACATTTTTAAATCTGACAGGTTATTTCACTTCCAAAATGATACTAAGAGTCACACATGTCAGAACTCTACTTGATAAGTTGTGTTCGTTTCAAATGTGGTATGTGAGCGCTGAATCCTCACTCTTGAAATTCTGCAAAGTGTATCAATAATTATGCCAAATCCATCCAACAGTTGATTGAGGTGTTTTCAGTCTGATAGGGGTGTCAAAAAGGGAACATTAACTTTATTCAGATCTTTGCTTGATATGTTGAATGGGGAAAAAAAATCCATTCATACATCACAGATTCATCCCTAATACTGGAAATTAGGAAAAGGTATCTCTAATTCCGCACACATTTTCTCTGTGGTTACAGAGGTGATTTTGCCACCTGGCACCCTATCCCTCCTTATTATACCCAATTATATCTGTCATATGTAAAAGTTCTAAGAAGGATACAAATCTATATAATTCTCAGGTGGTGCTTCACAAAGAAATCACTTTTTTAAACTCCTCTTCCTAATCTATTTTGAAAAGAGTAATGCTCCTCTAATTATGAAGTTAATTTTTAAAAGGCTATCTACCACAATCTCCCAGGCCTCTCCTGATTTAATCTTACATGTTCCTGCTGTATGAGGAGTAGCTGAACTCCAGCCTGAGAAAATTCAGCGGTAGGAACTCTTTACTTGGGGTTCCCACATTTATCTCTGACATTCGCAGTTTGTTGCTGTATCTGTGTTGGAGCAGACGGAAATAACCAATGAAGAAAGTAGGAGCAACACATTTGTCTTTAAGGTGATGCAATGAGGCACCAAGGTAGAAATCCAGAAAGACTCAAAATATATTTCTTAACCGAATCAATGTGAACAGCAAGTATAAACTGAGTTAAAAAAAAAAAAGAGTAATTTTTAATAAATAACAGGCCAACATTGGAATGGAGAGTATTGCTCTATATATTAAGTTTCCTAAGGAAAAGTTTAAGAAAGGTTAACCTTAATATTATTTTTTGATCAGAGAGCTCTGCAGTAAATATGTTACTGGTTATATATTGTAGATAAATTCATCTTCGGTATCAACATATTTTTTCAAATGCTTATTCTTGGCAACACAAGTGAGAACAATTATTTCATAATTGTGTATGTTTCTGCTCTAGGATTCTTCCCCTAGAAAGCTTCTAAAATCCTCTAGCCATGGGTGACAGTGGCCTGAGGTTAAAAATCTAAACATAAATTTGTCGTCATCTTTTAATTTCATGGCCTTGAGCTGTTGACCCAAAGAGGTGTTAGGAGTTCTCAAGGGCAGGACTAAATGGAGCAAACACTTGTCTTTGGAGCCCAAGCCCTGACCTTAAAGATGTAAACTGAATTGCCTACTCCCGAGGATATTGTTATAGTCAGGTAT